>NW_022280049.1:4221829-4227340 GCF_004355925.1 Anarrhichthys ocellatus
GAGAGAGAGAGAGAGAGAGAGAGAGAGAGAGAGAGAGAGAGAGAGAGGCGCCTCTCACATCCCCCCATTGTCCAGTTTCCTCAAGGAATCAGAACCACGGCTTCCTCAGTACAAGGCAGTTTATGGTTTTATAGATATATATAAAACCATAAACTGCCTTGTCCCGTTCTTTTTGATTGCTGTTTAGTCTGTAGTCTTAAAGTCTTTAAATTTGTCATGTCTTTGACTTTTGTTGCATTTGGCCAAATTCAATTGCCTTTAAACATGATCTGACTTGACCAATGTCTGTTTGGGAAACAGCGGATGGGTGTTTCACCTTTAGATGGAGGTCTTTCCACATTGACACCACTGAGCCTATTGAATGCAAACACACCACTGAGTCAGAATGCACAACAGCTCTGCTATCAACAGTCATGCAAGTCAAAGTCCTACTGTGTTGCATAACTTTAAAGGTCAGTCAATGTCAGGTAATTACTGAGATTCTACAACCAAACACAGCAGAGTAAATCCGTCAACAGCTTGGCAATTAACCTCTACTCCTCGACAGCAGCTCCGCTGTAGATTATCCAATTAACAAATTTGCTTACATCGACTTTCCAGGAGAGGGCAGTGTCATAACAGTTTTAGCAACAAGCCCAGTCTGGCACTGATCAAAACACCAACAAGTATCCTTTTCATGAAGGCTCTCGACAATCTTTAAATCACTTTGTTTCATGCAGTCTGTTCAGCTCTTTAGACATGTTACTCATGTGATCCTTAGGTCTATTGTTATGTGACCAGATTCAAATGACACATGGTTTAACAAATGATAAAATTAATTTAAAACGCTTCAGACATCGAGCATCTCTAACTCACCTCGTGTGGAGATAAATTAAGACTGAGACTAATGACTTTGTGACGTTTAACACTTCTTGCAGTGTGATGTAGGGTCCCCAAAGCGTTCACATGCAGTGACGTCGCTTAACGCAGATTATTGAGAGAGCAGTCAAGTCACCAATAGAGAGGCAGAGCAATACCGGAAATAAGGCTACTTTGCTTTCATCATAAAACCATAAAAAAATACTTATTGTGACATGAAGTAGGCTGCTTATTGCCGCTGTTATTAAATGACCCAGTTTATGAGCTACAAGAAAGATCTAATTACAGCCTATTTGGTTTAGCATGTAGGAGAAGGAAATCATATCATTGTTGACATTGTATTTCATTTTACACGTTCAGTCCCTTAATAACAATGTATACTGATAATTGGTAAATCAATCAAACGAATGTCATCTCTTCGAATCTACAAAATTTGAAAGGGGTGTTTGAAGAGGTTTATTTAAGGATTTTTTTAAACCCTTTTTTACCTTGATAACAGCAGATATTAATAATTAACCGATGGCCAGATATTTTAAACAAATGTGTAAATTAACTGAAAAACACAAAATGTACTAAATTCTATGTTTAAGAGATTTTGAAATTGCGTTGTTTTTTAAGGAGTTTGGTTAGTTTTGTTGGTGATTCATACATTTTTTCAAAGAGGATTATATCAAAAGAATGTGTAAAATATAGGACAGGTCATGTAAAATCCACTATGATAATAGTAAAGGTCTTCTAAAATGATGTGTTGAGGGTATGTTTCCAATTTTTCAGAATTATGGACAAGTAAAGGCACATCTGAGAATCGACACCTAATAATTTAAGGCTAATTTATGTGATTAGCTTTGTTGCAATTTAAACGCTTAGACACAGAAAAAGGTCAAGGCCACGAAACTCCCTTTGTTCATTTTATTTTGAAAGTGAAGGCCGGAACAGGTCTGCCGCGGCTGCGTGGACGCTGTGTGAGAGGCGCGCGGTGACAGCAGCAGCACACCGTCAGGGAGAGCGCGGCGGAGCGAGATTCAGCCACGAGCGAAAATGTGAAGGTGGAATCCGACTGAGCAGCATTGTTTCTGTGGAGGAAAAAAAAAAAAAAACACAGCCGACTTTCCCACGCAGCAGGAACAGGAGCGCTATTTTGGATTTTGTAATTACTGGAGATACCCTTGCTTTATTTTTATTTTCTTATTCATTTTTTTGTACCCTTCTTTCTGGCTCTGTCCACCTTGTCAGAAATTAAACTGGAAGCGGTGTTGCGCAGAGTGAGGAGCATCATTTACGTTCACTAGATGTTCAATTTGTTTACATTGCACAATTTGGAGGGAGTGAACTGCCCCGTGAAGATTTCCTCTCGCTTCATGGGATTATTCTCGACGGAGACGCTTTGTTTGAAATAAGAACAACAGTGGGCATCATGAGTTCCAGCGGTAAGTCCATTCCTGCGCGCTTTATCTCGCCACTTATAGCGCGAGGACGGTACCTCTACGTGAGTCTAGTGATGCAAGAGAAAGTGCCAACTGAAGTCGGGTTGAAATCAAAGCTCAACCAATTCCACTTCGCCTCAACACAGCATACATTCAATGTCTTTGTCATTTTAATTATAGAGCTGATGTGATACATGTCTCTGCTTATAATGTGTACAAATCCCCTATCAAAGACTTGGAGCAGGTTTAGAGAGGGCAGGAGAGCTAAGTATACCTGGAGGTCAAAGGAGAATATTCCCAGAGTTCATCCATAGACGAGCATTTTTGGGATTCTTCATCCACATAACAGCTGTTGCTTGGTCCCTCCCAATGTCTGCTCCCCTCCTCTGTCACTCCTCTTTCGTCTTCTTGTCTCCTTCCTGGTCCTCTTAGCCACCACCACCAGCAGTACCTCTGACCTCTTATGGGAGACCTCCCAGGCATTCAGCTGTTGCCTCTTTGTTAAAAAAAATTAAATTAAATAAAAGCCGACCTGTCCTCTTGCAGGAGCAGGAAACCCTCGAGCTGGAGGTTTCTGACCTGACCGCTGTCGGTCTCATGGAGTTTAGTTCACTGTGATGCACAAATAAGTCCGACAGCCCGAGGGGATTCTGTCATACTTACCATGGCCCGGGGGCCTGTTATGATGCTAAGCTGACCTTGCATCAGCTGACTGTGACCCTGATCCTCTGTCAGCTGAATCAGGGCTTTTTTCCCCTGTAGGGCTGGCTGGTCAGCTGTGTGAGCATGTGCACGCCTGTATGCGTGCCTCCACTTTGTTGTGCACAAAGTTACTGCCGCCTGATTCACAACGGTTGGGTCTCCAAGGGAAGACTTTTAAAGAAATGTCCCTTAGCGGTCAGTGAGGCGACTTGAAGTCAATGGACACCGTGGGTGCTCCGTGAAGTGATGGTGGTGTCATGTGCATCCTGTCCTCCCTGTCCCCTGTCCTTCTGTGTCTACAGAAAGGAACCGGGTATTACTGCATCATTCAAAATCCAGCTTGTCATTGCGTGGCACTACATTATTCATCAAGTGATCTTAACCCTCTGGTACCGAGGCTGCCAGGTCCCCGTGCCCCGCGTGCCAGGAGTGGTGTCGCAGCTCCGCGCTCCCCGAGAAAATGTGTAGAATTCTTTTGTTAAGCTTGGAAATGCTTTTCTCAGCTGACACCGATGAGGAGGAGGAAGGGGGTGGGGGGGGTGCAACGCAGTGTGTGGAGAGCTGTCACAAGCTCTTGTGATTTAAAAGCAGGCACTTTAACAGGAGACGCACACACACAAACCTGTGGTTCGGCCGTTTGACTGTGAGTATGCGTGTCAGCGCCGTCACACCTGGCAGATTTTGGTGTGACATATCTGTGCTTCTGGCCTTATAGGCCTAAAAACACAGCACACCCCCCCCCCCCCCCCCCCCTTCCAGTCAGTCAAACATATGCTCCCCTCTGACTCCAGGCACACTCAAGGGTTGGACATGAATGGGCCTGTTGGGCAGTGCTGTGTGCACTGCGTTCTCCGCTGCATGTGATAACCCAGAGGCCAACAACACACACACACACACACACACACACACACACACACAGTAATTACACACAGCTCCGACTGTCTGTCTTCATCTTCTGGGCCTTCTATCTTTCCTGGTCACCGGGTTTTGTGTGTGTCTGGTCAGACTCCTATTTTCTGCCTGGCTGGCATTCATGTGGAAAGAACTTTGGTTTCACTTAAGAGATATACTTCATGATTACTAGGCAATACTCCCGCAGAGTAAAGGTGTACATTGTGTGTGATTCAGGGGAGCGATAAAACACATGTTGATCAATACACTCATCATTGAGCTCGGGTACCTGAGGGGATTGGCAGAGCCATACATCACAGGCAGCACCTCTCTCCTTCCCTCTCCTTCTCTCTGTATAGCAGAGAGTTCTCAGGCAGCAGCCAAAATACATCCCAAACTTCAAAAAGTGTGTTTTTATGCGATGAAACGTTTACGCTGCCTTCTTGGCCAGGACTCTCTTGTAAAAGAGATTTAAATTCTCATTGGGATTATCCTGGTTAAAAAAAGGTTAAATAAGAACATAAAGAAATGGATTGGCTCTAAATTTGGTACAAGAATTTAATGGTTACCAGACAAAGAATCCTGACTAGCGTCACCATGATTCTCCAATGCTGGTAAATGACCAAATACCTGCTAAACTAATGACTGATGGAGGCGATAGAATAGAAAAGAGTGGATCGCCGATAGTGCAAGAATCATCCGCCGACCACAGAATGTGAAGTTTGATGAAATCCAGAGCTTTCCAGAGACCT
This sequence comes from Anarrhichthys ocellatus, assembly GCF_004355925.1. NCBI lineage: Eukaryota > Metazoa > Chordata > Actinopteri > Perciformes > Anarhichadidae > Anarrhichthys > Anarrhichthys ocellatus. The sequence continues at coordinate 4,226,457 of NW_022280049.1, forward strand.
TGTCATGAATCAAAGCGATGGCCAAAGGGAAATATTGGTTTAATGATGGTAAAATGTCAGCGAGTTCATAAAATCATAAGAAACGGTCCTCTGGGAACCGTTCATATCCATGTTAAACTTGCTCTGTACCAAAGTGTGTGAATGGACACACTGATCCAATGACCCACTGACAGACAGTGTCCTCCTGAGACCCCACTTCTAGAAGGGAAAAGATAAATAAATGTATCGATATACACAGGACAGTACAAGATTAAATGATGAGGAATGAGTCAGAACAAGGGTAGACAGGGAACGGAGCCACATCATATATGATTCCTGCTCTTCGGCCTCATCTGGTGAGCAGTCGAAACCAGAGACAAACACCATTTATCACTCCTCCTGCCAGACGCCTTAGTTCAATAACACAGAGGACAAAGGTGGGAGACAAAGATGCGCAGATGCAAACACAGATGCCGGGATGCACGCGTGAATATTCATAGTACGCAGTAATGTACAACTGGTATGTATTTTTAGTTCAACACAAAAACTTTTTTTTTAATTTCTAGTCATTGTGGTTACTCCTCTGGTACTCAGTTTAATCTGTGTAGATCAGTTAAAACCCCTTGAGGAAAGGACATTGGAGACTGCAGCGCATGGAAACATTCTGTTGTCATTTCATCTTTAAACTACGAAGCTATTTTTTAAATTTAATTTGAATGACTGAAGTAAAAAGAAGACTCATTCAGCTCAAGGCTACACCACTGTGGCCTGAGTGTGTTGCTGCCTCAAGGTTTCTGTCTCCATGACCTTGGCCTCTGGTGGGATTGAGTGATCATTCAGACTGTCAGTAGCAGTCTGACCTCTCTCTCTCTCTCTCTCTCTCTCTCTCTCTCTCTCTCTCTCTC
>NW_022280049.1:4227350-4234436 GCF_004355925.1 Anarrhichthys ocellatus
CTCTCTCTCTCTCTCTCTCTCTCTCTCTCTCTCTCTCTCTCTCTCCATGGAGTGACCGTGTGTTTGCGATACCACTGGACGCCATCGTTGCTCTGATGAATGCTCCCCCCGCCAAGGTCCTGACAGAGACGAAGGGTGATAAAGACAGTGGATGGTGGGTGTCGTTGAGACACCTGATCATTGGCTGCATTCGATTGCAAACAGGGAAGGCGTGGTTTTGCTTTGTCCTGACAATATTAAGTATAAACTGCTGATTATGTTTCCCTAAAATACAAAGAACGTATTGGTGTCTTAGCTAGACACACCTTGAACCAACTACAACTTGTGAAGGTTTGTTCAGTACGCTTACAAAGAACCACTGAGCTATTACTAAACTGAGTAGAACACAACTTGCTACAAGAGTGTAGTAAGCTTGGACTGCAACCAACGATAATTTTCATTATCGATTAATCGCTTGGGATATAAAATCTCAGAAAAAATACAATCACCAAATTCCTCACAATTACAAATTGCCCCAAATGTGACATCTTCAAATGCCTTTTTTTTTTTTTTTTTTCAAACCAACATTTGGAGATATTCAGTTTACTGTCCTCGCAAAAAGTCACATCTTTGTAATAGTCATATCAATATACAGCCTTTGCAGCTGAATTACTACACTTTAGATTGTTCACATTAGCTCATGAACATTTAAGCTACAGGTAGGTATATCACTCATTAACATATGTGTGGTTGACTAAGATGTGTTTTAAACCTGTCCGGTCTGTTTACACTAGTTATTGTTGCCCCTGATTCGCTGATACAACTGACAAACATGGGTATGTTACTAACTACAAAGTAAGCTATAAACAGCAAAACAACACATTTCTGCTTTAATAATTCATCTTGAATCCACATCGTCTTTGTATTGCTCCTCTTTGATTCTTCGCCACGCTCTTCACTCCACTCACTCGTCACCACTGATCTCCCAGCATCCCTTGTGACTGAGCTCCCAGCGTGTGCTTCCCCCGGGGCTGTCAGGTCAGGGGCAGAAAATAGCAGCAGCCTCTCCGTCCCCGGGGATGCTGTCGGCCTCCCTGACCCTGGCCCTGTTCTCATCACCTGTCTGCCGTATAGGCTGTTTTCTCCCGGGGCGCTCGCCACTGATTTGGAGTCAGTGGATTACACCTGTAGTCCTGTGGCTATCATCAGAAGAATGACTCAACACCTCAGCATGGGAGAGGATGAAGGGTTGTTTGAGAGCTCTGTAATGGGTTAAGACAGGGAGAGGATGGCTGTGTTCAATGAGAATGAACGCAATGACACAATTAGATAGAGTTACGAAACGCGTCGGCTCCTGAGCTTTTTGTGTGCCTGGATTCTCGGCGTGGGTGGGGCTGTTTTTTTTGGCATGCACGTTCAACTAGCTCAATAAGCATCTCATTCATTAAAACATACTTGTTGATAATTTGCAGGAATTTGCCGCGCCTCTGCCTGTTTAATTTAGGCATGTGTTGTTAATCTTCATTCAGCATCTTGCTCAGTTTTTACAGTATGTTGTGTCTTTTATACAGCTTTGCCTGACCGGGCTGGGCTGCGAAAACAGAGGAGGTTATACTCTGCCAGAGGTTTGTTCTGGCCTTGTTTCAGAAGGTCAGCATTGCAAATGAATGTCCTGTGTGTTTCCAGTAGCTGTTGGCACAGGCTTACATGTACCGCCATTAGTTCCCATTGTCTCTCATTCACACCTGATGGGATCAGTGTTGCTCATTTGGTTTTGTGCCTGGTCTCTCTCTCACACACACACACACACACACACATTGGACACTTATCAGGCAGGGTAGTGGGTCCCAGTGGTGCTGCCAGCATTGTGAGGGAAACAATGAACTAACAGAGACTTGAGTGTGGGAGATCGGGAGTGGGAATTAATCATGATTGCATATTTCCAGTGCCCACACAGGAAAATAAACTGCATGCCTTCATTCTGTCTTGCACCCATATGGATGTCTGCACCTCCTCACACGTACTGTAGCCCACACTATGCATATACCGCCGTCGAACTTGGAGCGTGCGAAGGGTGCTCAGGCTATGAAGCGTGCAAGGCTGTTCGACTTTTTAAGTGCTGCGAGTCTTTCGGGATATATCCAGTGAAATGGAATCAGACAGTTCTGTCACGCCAGCCCATATGCTGATGCTGCTCTGACTGAAGCGGCAAAGTCCTTCAGTCAGCTGCTCAGGTAGACATTAAGGCCAGCTGGTTACCCTGCCATTATACCCCTCACACGGAGAATAGGACCACTCAAATGCTCCTTCAGGAAGATGGAGCAGAATAAGAGACTGTGAACCCAGCTGTTCTGGCACAGTCTTTCTTGGTATTGGGAGGCTGGTTGTCTCTGCTTGTGGATGTTTGTATAGCCCAGAGAAGAGGATGGACCTTTAAAGAGCCTCTAATAGCTTAAATGTTCTTAGATAAATTAATTTTCCTCACTCATTTAAGTTGAAATTAATCTATCATTTTGACCTTTTTGCTTGCGAGAGCATTTATTCCATTACTGTTATGGCTGTATGTGAGAACTTGCTTTCCTGACAATGTGAAATAGCTGTCGGGCTGGCAGGAGTCTGACATGTAAGCTAATGCATAATGAGTTAAGGAGATCCATCCACTTTCTAACGCAGCAGTGCGTGTGTGTGTGTGTGTGTGTGTATGTACATGTTTGTGTGTGCATGTGTGTGTCAGCCCGTATGAGTGTGAGAGAAATAGAGACAGTGGGAGAGAAAGCCTGGAGCTTACCCAGCTTACATAGGTGTCAGACCTCACTTCTTCAGAACAAGTGTTGACAGAGCTACACGCTGATCTTATTATGTGAAATGCCCACAGTACAGTCTGTAGTGTAGGATAATCAGAGCCTAGTTCAGAGAGTTCACGGCTTGCAGCATTGTGGTGAAGAAACCTTTGTTGAAAAAATCCATTATGATTTTGAATTATTACTATGTTGTTTTATTAATTAAAGTGTACATTTGTTGTGGCTGCAGACACCAAAATGTTGATTATTGTTTTCTATGTGATTGACAATGCCATTGTCTAATTTCATTAGTGGCAATAAGCTACATTGGTTTCAGGCTACATGAAAAACCAATTATATTTCCATTCTAGACCAGTAACTGTGAGATGAAACTATTTCTGTCCAATCATAGCTTAGCAACGGTAATGAGACACGGCAAGCCTTGTATTTCTCTGCATGTTGAAGCGGTGTACATGGGGCTCTAGTAAGCAATACTCCATGTATAGAGTTTGGATAGTGGGTTTTTTGACGTCTTTTTTTTGTAAACTTTATACAAACCCCAAAAATACAAGAGCAAACGTGTAAGGAATGGATAAGAGTGTTTGTCTGCTCTAACGAAGCTGCAAACGTTAGCATGTCCAGCTAACAAGCCTACTACCTACAGTAGTAACCCAGCATTAGCCTAGTAAATCAGCTGTATCTTGAATTATTGGATTAGCGCACAAGCAATCCCAGCGAAACTATTCGAAATAGATTTACTCAAACAAACTTGGTTAGTCCTCATACTAAAAGCCATGAAATATACAGACAGATGTTACATGTTCTCTTATCATACTTAAATACAAGAACAATACTGCTTCTTTGCAGTTCGGGTGCTGACATTTTGACAGGGACAGGTGTTATCTTTAGAAAGCTCTTTCATATTCACCTCATGAAGGTAATGTTAGCTTTATTAGCTAAGCTAGCTAGCTTTTATGTTGATAAAGTCTTCCACCGACAGTTGGCAAATTTGACTGTTGCTGGTTAGAAATGGCAAGCTTGCTTTTGTCTACCACGGTCAGAAAGAGCCTGTTGCTTTGAAAATGACTTTCGGATTTCATGCGGTAATTTACCACCATTATCATTGTGAACTGTGCTTTGCAATAGGAGAAAGCTTGACAGGCGTAGCACTATGGGCGGCTTGGCCAACAAGTCAATTCATCTTGCAAAATAATTTATGTCAAACACATAAATAGAATAATAAATGTGTGTTTTTTTGCCTTCTGCAGCTTATCACCAAGGCTCTGCGGCAAGTGAACGAAGTTCTGGACTAATCCGCTGCCAGCGATGTCGGGAGGTATGCAAAGGAGAGGTGGTACGAGTACAAGAAACCCACTTCCACGTGAAGTGTTTCACCTGCACCGGTAAGACATGGGAACCTGATCCAAAACAACACAACACAGCATGTGGTAGAGTAGACAAACAGCTGTAGTGATCACAGAAACCTTTGTTGTCTTACAAAGTCTCCAGGCGTGGGTGGTACTGGTCATAAATGTTGTCAAAGTTAAATAAGAGGGGACTCAGATACTGGTAGTACACTAGAATACATCTATCTTGTGTCACATTCTTACTTTCCATACACACACACCCACACACACACATTGACACATATACACTCACTCCTCATCCATCTCCTGGTGGGCATGCTGAGTGCGAGTAGTAGTAGTAGCCCATGGTGGGAATTGGATCAGGTCGGAGGTGCCTTGCAGGGGACTTAGGCTCCTGCTAAGGAAGCTATTATTGCGCTGCCAACTTGGAAAGGATTTCCTTTATAGGAACACTTGTTTAAATTAATAGTTTGATATTTTGGAAAATACACGCCCAGCCAAGAATTATTCAAATTATTGCTTTAAGAATGTAGGTAATATAGGAGAAATACTTTTTAAAATCCCTATTTTTTTTCACATGTTGTCGACTGTGCAGACAAAACATTTTGATGCTGCAAGCAGTTGGCATGACTGAAACTGACATTTAGGAAACTGTTGATCAGATAAATAGGGTGATTCTTTTTCTTTGGCTCAGCAAGATTGCAAAAACCACTTCTCTGAGGGGGTTTATGACAGTCAAGTATTTTGTGCATGTGCAAATTTGAAATCAAAGAACCGAGGAATTGTATTTTGTCATGCTGCTGTACAGCCTGCAGCAAGTGTACTCAGTTGTATGTTAATAACATTTCTAAAGCAGTAAAGCCAGGCATGGTTACGTTCAGTCATTTGCAGATGAATTTAAAACAAACAAGCAGATAGATTATCATCTAATCTATCATTTCTGCATAGTCTGGCATAATTAACACCTGACACAAATATCTCCCCACTTTGTTCACCACCTTATGTTGACATTATCTCACACTGGCTTAGTTTAATAGGGCCGAAGCATTCTAGTTCTCTGATTTACGATAAATAAGTATGTTGTGAGAAAGGCATCAGTATACGACTGGACCACTACTAAAAATAGTCCAGATCTATATTTACGATTTATTTACTAAACTTCAATAACAAGCAGGCTTAAAATTTGGAATTCTAAAGCTTGAATCTTTTATTTTGATCGAATTGTCACTGACAATGGAAAATAATTGCAATACGTTACCTCAAGAGGCACCATTTCTAATGTATCTTGTCGTATTCCATATTCAGATAAATCTGTGTGAGAAATGTATTTCTACAGATGTATTTCCTATTATTCCTGTCTATACGATAGATCTTTTGAGCATTTTCTGTGTCACCTTTTCAGAGACTTCCTGTTTATTTTTCGACTATTTTTACACATTTCATTCAAATGTCTATCTTAACAAATCATTCAATCCCATTTTCATAGTTATAAAAGTGAAGTGAAATATGTCCACAAGACTGGCAGTTTTTCTGACTTTTCAGCTGTTGTTGAAGCAGCTGAGTAAGTTTGGTTTGTTACTATATGAGCTGCACTATACTGTTGTTACAGTAGATGAACTCACTGCAGGCTGTTCATTGGAGGGCTGTTGGTACATGTTCATGTAGCCATCACACACACACACACACACACACACACACACACACACACACACACACACACACACACACACACAAAAAAAAAACACATGAGTGGGAACTATACACCATACAGTGCACACATACACACTCAACAATACGTGTGCACATCCATACATGCACGCTCGCGATGGTTGTGAGGGGTTGCTGTGGTAACGGTGTGAAGGGGCACCCGGGCCCTGGTTGGTGGATATTCTCAGCATCTCTATGGTGCTATTAACCAATCAGAAGGCTCCACTCTGTGCCCCAGAGAACAAGGGGGGTGAACACAGGAAGCGAGCAGAAAAAAAAGAGAGAGAAAAGAGGGGGATGGGGGTGCTGTTTGTGTCACCTAAACATTACATCATCACTTGAGTGTAATACCAGTCTGATTCGCTTCTTCCTTTTCACTCCCCTCTCACTCGCAGCAGCGGTACAGTAATGGAAAACTGTCATTGATGAGCATCATGTTAAATGCACACACCAGAAGGCCCTCCCCTCTCATGTTCCAGAGAGCTCTCCACATCCCATGAGGCAATGGGGCACTATTGTGCGGCCAGACTCCACCACATCCCCGTCTATAATATGCTCTCCTGTATGGGCCTCTGTGGAGCCAGCAGTTTTCTAAAGCTGTTGTTGTTCAGTGTCGGACCCCACTCACACGCAAACATGTTGCATGTTCTTTTGAACTTCATAAACTCAATCCATTCCCTGTTGTTTGTGCTTCTGCTCTCTGCTTGCCATTAGTTCCGCCGTCTATTGTCCGAGGCCGAATGAGTGTGAACGCGGGATTTCTATATTTTCTTCCATCACTCAGTTGCCTTTTCTCTCAGTTTTTCTCCTTCTTGTTTCTTTCTCTTGCTTTCTCCCTGTCTTTCCTGATGACAGTCACCCAAGCATGAAATCAATTTCTCATCTTGGGATACGATGACATTGGCATGCGGGGCATAGCGATTTGGAGGCTAATGGCTAAGCTGTATTAGACCATTGCGCCGGAGTGACAATCCGATGTCAGCTGCCAATTGCCTGATCTGTCGGACGTGTTCATGAACTCTGTGACTGGGGTGTGTTTCAACGTTTGATTTCATTCTTTGCTGGGCATTTCTTCCCCCAGAGAAGATTGTGTACTTAGGTTATTGACCTTGACCGATGATATTGTATGTGCCTCAGTCCGTTCAGTTACACTGGAAAACCACTTTGTGAGCACACACATCCGTCCATCCCGTCTATCATTTTATCTCCCCCCCCCCCCCCCCCCCCCCCCCCCCCCCCCCCCACCCCCTCCC
>NW_022280049.1:4234536-4243613 GCF_004355925.1 Anarrhichthys ocellatus
CCCCCCCCCCCCCCCCCCCCCCACATGTCATCAAGCCACATTACCTTCCTTATGACACATCATACATCATCATGATTCCTCACTCATGCATTAGTCAGAAGAACAGATCACTAATCATGTGCGTTCATCCTCTCATATGAAGCCATTATACAGCAGTTGATTATAGGACGAAGAAGCAGCCACGCAATCAGCTCAAGAAAAAAAGTCTGTGGAAAATGCTGAAGACAGCTCACAGATTGATGCATCAACTCCAGACATCGAGAAGGCAGTTTGTGTGTGTGTGTGTGTGTGTGTGTGTCTGTGGCAGCGGGCTGTACAGTATGGATAATGTGGTGTTGTATTACAGGCAGACGGGCTGACTCGTGCATACTGGCCTAATGACATAGTGACCACATTTATCCTGCCTCTGAAGCATAATCGGCACTCTTGGATTCCAACAGTAACAACGGGGCCCGTCAGTGGCCACGGGCGCAAAGCTAACACACACATAAATCACACAAGCAAAGGCAAGATGTGCGCGTGTTTTCCTGTGTGCAGCCAACTCACATGCCAACAGAAAACATAGAAGCACAGAAACAAATATACAACTACGGACAGAGACAGATGCAAACACAGACACATTCGCACATAAACCGCTGCTCCCAGTAGTACTTTATTTTCAGAGACAAAACAGATTGTTCTCATAAAACAGCGCCAAAGGGAATAGCAGATTTACACAGACAGGTCAGATAAATGCTTGACTGTTTTGCTAATGCTCTTGTGAAATTGCAGCATCTTTGTCTTTTTTCTCTGCAGACCTTTTTTTTCCAGTCAGTTCGGCTTTGGATGCCGTTAGCCCCCATCACTCCACCTGCGTGTTAATAACGTCGACCTACTGTACTCTACCTCTGTCCTGCTCTCTGAAGGCGAGGGACAGACTGAGATAGAGAGAAACACAGCGGAGGGCGAGGAGGGAGAGGAAAAGACAAATAGCAAAGAGAAATAGAAAGAGAGGTTATAGATAAAGAGACACACAGCACAGGGGAAAAAAGAAAAAAAGTGGGGGTTTACAGGGAAGGGGAGCTTCCTGTAGCTATAGCAACCGCTGGTACGCTGGTCCAATCACCACGCCAATGCCTGGTTGCTAGGCAGAGATTCCGGCGGAGAGAGTCGGGAGCGCGGGAGTGCGGCAGGCAGCGGCGCTTTTCTCGTACGACTCTCCAGGATCCGGGATAGATGACGTGGGATCATTCCTACACTTGTCTCTCTCAAGCGTTACCGTCCTGAGGGGGTTTTAAAACACACCGCCTATTGTCTTCAAGTGTCTCAGTGAAGGTGGGATTTCTGAAAGATAAAGAGGATCATTAAGCGACAAAACCCTGCTGTGTTGGACAAACACCCACATACACACACTAAACCAGTACATAGGTACACAGAGCTGGAGCTGTAGAGCATTTGTATTGCTTATCACAAGCCCCCATCCCTGTGCTTGTGTGTGTGTGTGTGAGAGATGTCATTCACGCCTATTTTCCCCTCCACTGAGTGTCTTAGCCCTCAGAGGGTTAAAAGCTGAAGGCCTCGGCAGCGGGGCTGGTCTGCTGGTATGAAGGGAGTCCACTGGGCAACCATCTGTCTCCATCAACTATACCGCAGCCAATTGCTAGGAAAACCCTGTCACTCATGCACGATTTCTTTCTGCTTTAGCCTTAAGCTGGCTCTCCCTCTCTCTCCTCTCGCCCTCCTCTACGACCACATCTCCGTCTGTTTTCTGTTCCCGGTTTTCTTTTTTATAGCCACGCTAGCGGCATGGCTCTAGGGATAGCAACGTCAGTCTGCCAGTCTGCCACTTTGGTCCAGCTTGAGATATCTCAGCAACTATTGGATGGATTGCCATTACATTTTGTAGAGACACTCATGGTCCCTAGAGGATGACTCCCGCTGACTTTGGCGATAGCCTCACTTTTCCTCTAGCGCCATCATGAGCTTGACATTTTCGGTTATGAGTTAAATATCCTAAAAGTGAGGTGGGCTGCCATGAAATCTGGTCCAGACACTCAAGGTCCCCAGAGGATCCTTTCTTTTAGCGCCACAAGCAGCTATACGTTTTCACTTATTCAGTCAAATATAAACTTCATGGATTGACACATTATTTTTGTATAGACTTTCATTGTTCCCAGATGATGAATCCTAATGACTTTAGTGGTCCCAGACCTTTTTTCTAGTACCATCAGCAAGTTGACATTTGTCACGGAGTAAAATGTCTTAACAACTATTGGATGGCTTGTCATGAAATTTTGTACAGACATTCATGTGCCCCAGAGGATAAATTATAATAACTTTGGTCATCTGCTAGCATGCTAATATAAAATAGTGACATGGTAAACATACCTTCTAAACTTCAGGATGTTAACATCATCGTTGTGGGCATTGCGCTGAAAGCCCCACGCCAGAGCGCAGCCTCACAAAGCTGCTAGTGTGTTTGTAGACTTTTGTTTCCCTCCTCTTCCTGTCTGTCCGATCTCCTCCTCTCACACCCTGTGACTTGGCACGACTTGAGAAAACGCGTTATTTACTCTTGAAGTGTTTCCTCCTGTCAGAAGGGCTCAGATCCAGGGGACGGAGGGAGGGCAGTGGAGCCCGGGGCCCACGTTGTTTAGCACAGATGTGGGGGTGAATAGGTGAGTACCTCCCCTGCTGAAACGTGTCACTGCCCCACTGCATACATGCCTCTCTGCTTCACTGTGGCTGGCACAATTATTTTGAAGAAAAAAAAAACTTTTTTTTGCACAATTGTTAACAAAAACAATTAGATTGTGCAGCGGGTCTACTTTGAAGTACTGTGTAAAGCATGTCCATTTACTTAATAGCACATTATGAAGACCTAACAGTAGCATAATGAGCTCAGGGAAGAGTCGCAGTGAGATCATTTGGGGGGAGTGGGGAACAAAGGGAGACTCTGTGAAAGAAAGGGAAGGTTGCATGTAGGTGCAGTTCTGTAGCGAGGAAATAGGGTGCAAATTGAGATAAAGTGGAGACCTTGTGCTCAGAGCCACAAAGCTTTGGAAGCAGTCTTTAAACAGAAAGACAGAGAAAGAGGAGGGGAGGAGGCAGGGCTGTCAGCACTATTTTGGGGTTCTGGCCCAGGCCGACTTTGAGAAGGGAATTTTAATTGCGTCTGTTGGCTAGAGATAAATACCCAATCACGCGGACCCCCTGTGGGTGCCTAATCAGCGCGGTTCTAATGACCACAGCTGCAGACACCGGCCTACATGCTAACCTCTAATCACTAGACTTATGATCTAGATGCTACCTTCCTGCCTTGCCAAAAAAGAGAAATATGGAGAGAAGCAGCGTCTTTTAGTTTTCCTCATTAGAGCGCCATTCGGGGAAAGATCATAAAATGGGCAACTAGATGAAATTAAGTCTTTGATGTCGTCTTGCAAAGCTGATTATATTTGGCTTAGGAAGCTATTTGATGAGAGACCTGACTATTTCAAATAATAATACAATGTTTCTCATATAAACAAATAGTTTTATTAACTTGGGAATTCTACTTGATGATGATTTTCCACTCAAACTGTGCGCGCTTTCCCACGAGCAGTACCAGTATAAATTACCCGACGGCCATTCATAGGACGGTGAGACAGACCAGGGTGGTTCTGCGTCGGTTGTGTCGGCCTGTTGTTTTTATGGGTTGGTGTCCACACCATGTGGAGAGCTGGTTGTGCGGCTGTAACCAAAAGCCTTTCTTCTCGGAGCCAAGCTAAGCCACGTCTCTGCGGCAGCAGAGACAACCAAGCTGGCAACTACAACAAGTTTGAAACTTCTGCTTAATGGTTACGGATAAAATGAGAGAGCTTGAAAAGTAAAGGGACTGCCTGCAAGTGGGCCGTCAACATGGAGGCTCTAATCGGGAGGTTTGAAGAATTGTCCAAGTCTATAAGTCTATAAGTCTATGAATATCTTGTTGTACTTAAAGATGGTCTTATTATTTACGTATGGTGCCTTTAATCATTTAGCTTTTGTCAATTTTAGGGGAAAACTTGTTTATAATGTGTCAATTAAATATTTTTCGCCACCACGGGAGGCTTCAAACTGATTTAAGGGTTATCATCCCTGAAAACGTTTGGCATTCACAGCCACCAGTTCAACCCCATCAAAACCAAATGTGCCACCACCAGCACCGCATCATTCAGACTCAGGGACCTAGCTGTCTCTAGGGCAACTGTGGAAGGTTTACGTCTCCTATGGCAACTGAGGAAGGGGGACGTCCTTTGTAAGGCATCCAGCCAATCGTCCAGTCAGAAGACACCAATATGATTAGCCAGAACAGGTGAACCGTCCAATCCAGTCGGAGCAGATCCCGTCTGCCGGCTCAGGCGTCCATCTGCTAATGAAGTGCATTAGGCTAATTGAGCCAATTCCAGTCGTTTGAAAATCAATCCGGGTGCAGATTGAAAAGCAAATCATTCCGACAGAGTGCCAGAGGGAGAAAAAAATAAAAAAGAGAAAATGGTGGCACTCAATATAACTACAATTTCGTTTTAGAAGATTAACATTTCTTTTATGAAATGAATGCAGTGGACCATTTCGAGATACAATGATATGTCTTCCATGACGAAGAGTTTAGTAGATGTGGAAATATTTTCTCCCCCCCATTCCCCCTTTTCCACGAAGGCATCAGATAGCCTGTGATTTGGGTTTCTGGTCAGAGCCTTAGCAAGTCTGGTTTAAAATGCAGCAGGGACACTTTTTGAAGGCCTGTGCCATTGTTCAGTGGTTCTGGAAATGTGGTTTGCACATGCAAAACACACACACACATACACATTTTTAGAAACTGGCTATTCTAAATCTTAGCTCATGCAGCTGACAGCTCATGCATCCCCTTCATTCTTGGCTTCCCTCCCTTCCTCTGCACTTCTGCAGCAGCCTTGCCTTCATGCCAATGACCTGTCGCAATGATGAAGATCCATCATCATATCTCACCAATACACACTGTCCCATTTCATCATCCTATCACGGCATACGCACAGTGCCATCTCATCGGGGATGGATTTACGTGTTTCCATCCTCCTGTGGGAGCCGAGATTGTTTTAAGTGAGGGCCCATTGATCTTTTATTACACCATTAAGTCAATACGCTCCACTCATAAACAGCTTGAGATTAAATGAGCCCCTTTGAAGGGTTTATGTGCACGTGTGTGTGTGTCCGTCTGTGTCTGTGTGTCTGTGAATTCTCAGCCTGCCAGCACACACTGACAACTGGTGGCTATATGGAGCCCAGTTTAGCCCGTTGCAGCAACTCTAGTCTCTCTGGCATGGCTAGGATTAAGCCATTTATTAGCCGCATGTTGTTGGTATTCAAGGCGCTTCATTCCGCCACAAGCAGGGTGATGCTTTGTTGAGTTTACAACAACGGTAACTGCTGTATTTACTGCGGCACAGTCCACCTTCATTCACTGGCATTGTGGTGCAAGCAGTTTTTCAGCATCGTCTGCTGGTCCTAATATTGTGACATCATGATTTGCAGTTTTTCCACATGGATTCATTTTCCATTTTTTCATGCTGTGATAATGGTCAGTGGTTTGGCTTTTGTGTAGAAACAGTATATGACTTCATGGGTAATGAATGGGATTTCTTAAAAAATAAATAAAAAATAGCCCAGTACAGTCAGATAGAGTACACATTTCAGGAAATAATTTGATTAAAGCATTTGAGATATTTTTTGAAACACATACAGTTTTGGTCAAATACAAAAAAAAACTCTCTATAGTTTTGGTGTTACAGTAAATGTGCTCCACTGCTGCCGGGTATACGAGGGTTTCCTGCAGTCGAGAGTGTGTTCAGGTTTCTTCGTCTCTCTCTGCTGTCTGGTTCTAATGTCTTGAGCGTCTTAGCTGGTGTTTTAAAGCCTCTGATCTTGTTTCCAAGTCATGACCCGACTCCCATGAGCTGCAGACTTATCAGGAGGACCTGAGGGTTTCTTCACTTAGAATTTGTTCTTTGTGTCTGAGAAAGTCCGCTCATCTAGAAATCATTCAGGTGAGGTGTTTAGTACAGAGTATTGCATTTGACCTCCTTCTGGTGGGAATAAAGCTATTTTTTTTTTTGCCATCCTGTCACAGATCTTCTGTTTTTTGGGGCTTCTTGCCTTTAATGTATAGGACAGAGTGATAGACAGGAAAGGGGGAGAGAGGAGGGGCGGGACTCAGCCTTGGTGCATGGGGCGCCCAGATAGCTCACCAGCTATAGCGGGCTGTAGCAGATCTTGACGCAGCAAGAGGTACGTATTAAAGTTAAAGTTTTTGGATATATACGCTCACAGCAGTTAGATGAGATGACGCCGCTCTCATGTCACACCTGGTTGATTACCAGCTGACCCATAAGTTGTGTTACATTGTAACTGTAGTTGGATAATTATAGAGCAGGGGAATAATCACAGGTTCAAGACAATAATGCACAAATAGAGTGTGAGGTTCAACAGTGGCGGAGGTTTATGTTCTCTTAATGCAAGTTTCAGGTAATTTTCACTAATACAATTTTTGAAAATGGTGATTTTATAATATATATATAGTTTTATGTACATCACACATGGGGAAATCTGGATTTGTTTAACACAGCGTATGACCTTGATCATGTCTGTCAGGTCATAGTATTTTTTCCAGCTGGAGGTTACAATAACTGGCAACTCTTCCTGTTGGTGAACCGCACAGACTGGGAGAAACCAGAGACAAGCAACCACAGCCACTGATCCGTGAAATCGCCTCTTAGCTATATACTATTACACCCGCTGGAATTTACTCTCAGTTACATGGCAGCTTACATTGTCCGCTTAGGATGCACAATATAGAGACACACGTACACAAACTGAGCACTCACCTTGTGCACACACAGCAAATGGTTTTGATGCCTTCCCCATTGGAATTTAATGAGCCTGCAGTGGAGGTTCTGGTGATGCTCGGAACTTGCGGCCTGTTGTTTTGTCTCCGTCTTCACATTGTTTAGCACAAAATGACTTTTCCCCTGATTATATCATTATATTCCCATCAGAGCAAATTGGCTCACCACTGTCTGGAGCGGAATAACTTCCCGAGCAGTCATGTGTGAAGACAAACATACACACACACGCACACACACCACAAACGAGCACAGATGCTCACACAAATAGGTAGAAAGGAGGGCGCTCAGAGTAAAGAAATTCTCAATGTGTCAAGTCTAATGCAAGAAACATGGAAACACATAGACAAATAGCACTTGTAAATCTTTTGTTTGAAGGTTTGATGTCATTTGATGTTAAGAGCACACAACATCCACACGTTATGCTATTTATGTAGTTTATGTAGTTATGTATTGAGTGTGTTGATGATTTTTCCCCTTCCTGTCTCCTGTTCTCTCCACAGTGTGTAACTGTGATCTGGCACGATCCGGCTTCTTCCAGAAGAAGGGCGAGTACATCTGCACGGCGGACTATCAGCGTCTGTACGGTACACGCTGCGACCGCTGCGACAGCTTCATCACGGGAGAGGTGGTCTCCGCTCTGGGACGCACGTACCACCCCAAGTGCTTTGTCTGCAGTGTCTGCAGGTGCATGCACATACACCCACGCGCTGTATATACACGGCTACAGTAGTACTTAGTGCAGCAACATTATTGCTTTGGAGTCGTGTTTCTGGCAAATGTAAGCCCAATATTCACTCTACTTTTAGCTTCGTTTTGGTCTCCACCAACAAAAGTATTTGTCTCTTTAGTAGCTGAATGTTCCACTATGTTTAGCAGCTATCTGTTAACTTAGTCTGTCTGCAGTTTGGTGCCTGGCAGTTAGCATAATCAGAAGTTTATGCTTAAAACATAGTGAGAGAGTGATCCAAACAGTAAAATTACAGACCGTACATCCAAAATAATGAGCTGGAAAATGCTTTAAAAAAAAACAAACTCCACTGAGCTGAGAGGAAGTGCAGTTGAGTGATAATTCTGTTTGTTTTGTTACGACAGGCAACATATTATACACAGTCATTTCATCCATCATTATTATATAATTATTCATTAGTGTAGCTTTAGGATGCAGGATTATAAAAACAAACATCTGGTTATTCCATCCATTAACAGACACAGTGATATTTTTCAAAAGAATGATTACATCACAATATGTATTGATATAACAATGTACACATTTACCCATGTTACTTAAGCATAACACTCTACATTGTATTGTATACTGTACACATTACTTACTCACATCTCTGATTCATTTGTGAAAGCAGCCGATAGAGGACAAAGAACAGCAGATCAATTATGGAGCTACTGAATAGGAAAATAGTCTTTTCTGCCTTATGACCATGCAATCCTTCCACAGCTAATGCTACACAAGTTGCATCTTTCGCAGTAAGAAATGACAAGGTGACTCATTTCTTTATAGGGGCTTTGATAATGCCACTCAGCTCATGATTCTTATCTCGGCTCCTGAATGTCAATAAATGTCTGATTGGAAAGCTCAAGCAGTCTGGCGTTTTGCTTAGTCGAGACATGATTCCAAAAAGAGAGCTGACCCGGTGTTTCATGCTGTTAGCTGAAGTGAAAGTAGGCCATCTCTCATCTGACCTCCATCAGTGGTTGTGTTAAGCTCCTCCAGAACAAAGTAACTTTCCTTTTTTTCACCATTTCACTCTCCTTGTCCCCCTCGCCTTCCTCTTGCTCTTTCATGCCCCATTCTTAAAAAAAGTCTCTTCTCATGGTTTGTTGTGGTCTATTTTGCTCTGTTACAAGGCTTACATAAGAGTGATCTTCCTTTACCTCCCTCCAAGGGAGTAGTGTTTGCCAGTTCTTTGTGTATCTGCTTGACATTGGCTGATAAACAAGCGGTCATAAAAAAAACTGAGCTGACACCAACTGGCCGGAGACAGTCAGTGGAGCAGTCCTGGCAGTGACGGGTGTGTGTGTGTGTGTGTGTGTGTGTGTGTGTGTGTGCGTGTGTGTGGCAGTGTGTGAGGAGTAAACTGGAAGAGACAGCGAGAAGCCAAAGGGCGAATCTCTTCTTTCCTGATCCGTCTGCCCTCTGTCACATTGCTCACAATTCTTTCTTGTACCTTCTCTCCCCCCCCC
>NW_022280049.1:4243713-4264582 GCF_004355925.1 Anarrhichthys ocellatus
ATGTCATCATCATCCCTCTCTTTTATCTTTGTCATCCCCCGGCCTCGGCTCTAACGAAAGCAGATTGCAAGTTTCCCCGTTCCGTGCTGATCTTTTTTAATAAAGAGGCGGTGATCAAAGCCAGAGGGCATATCGCTGAAGCCAGAAATAGCTTTACTTCTGTGGCCAGTTTAGGAAAAAAGAAAAAAAAAACATGCATTAAATATGTAAACAGAGTAAATTTTTAAAGCGCTGAGAAAGGCTGACAAGGCAAGAGTGTCTTGGGGGAGTGAGAGCAACACACAGGTAAAGACAAGGTCAACTGCAGAGTAACACACTCTTCTGCACAATCGCAGCATTTCTTTGACTATAGACTGGGATATCTGAGGGTGGGTGCTCGCACATGCACGATTCAGCCTGTCATGTTTAAAAGTGGATACAGACACAAACCTGGAAAACAGGATTCCTGTGTAAAATACAGACTTCTCCGTTTAGCTTGAACAGATGGTTAACCTCGGCATCAACTGGAGGGTGAAATTAAAATGAACCCTAAGTGAACTGTACCCTTCATCGGTTTTCATAGACTTGTATCCCTTTAAGTATTTACCAGGGCCTTTGTTTTGTAGTTCGGGGGATGAAACGTCTCTGCTGGCTCATCTGTTCTGCTCACGTGTCGGTCCTTTCTGTTGTATGTGAGGATGTTGGCCTGCTTTGAATAATATAAAAGCACAAAGGAGCAAACCTTGACTACTGTACGTGTCAGTCCCCCCCTCACACACACACACACACACACACAAACACATATTTAGACAGCCACAATTGTAAAATAGCTCACGAGAAACACACTTTCTGGGGCTCACAACCTCAACAGCTGCGTGTACATGTTGCACAAGCCTTTACACTTGCTTGCCTCTGGACATCTCTAAGTGCGTACATGGATGTACACTACGCTCGTGTGTGCAGACTTTGAGCTCCGCTGGAGACTCCAGCCTCCCTCTGGGTCCTGGCCCCGGCTCCAGGCTTCGGCGGGGGAGTGAAAGGATTACTTCCGTCTATGTCTTTTAAACAGCCTTCCCTAAGCCTTTTAGGCCCCCCATTCATTCTCCACATCCTCCCCAGTCATAAAGAAATCAATCTGTCTCCACCAAAAAAAAATGCCACAGAAGAGGAAAGAGAGACAAAACGGCGCATCACGATGCTGTAAATTAAATTTCACAGCCGCTGTTCTGCTGTCGTGTATGCCCCGCTTGTTTGCTCGTGCGTGTATTCACTCTTCCTAATCTTCAGAAACTGTGGAGACTGTGACCTGGTGGAACCAGCTGTGTTGGGAGGGAGTGAGGGCAGAGCGAACTGGGCGGACAATTTGAGAGGGAAAGAGGCGGTTGAGATCAGTATGCACTCCGCACAGTCCCCCTAATAAGTTTTCATTCTCCCTGACGGAGCCAGTTTCCCCTTTTAGAAGCCCGTGGCAGCATCACATTATCGCCTCTTTAATCACAGAGCAGCCAGGTGCTCACGCAACAATCAACGTCCTATTAACCCGTCGCCTCAACTGGTTGGAAATGTATTTTCAGGTTCATAGAGGATGTCGGACTGTATTTAGCTTGTGTCAGCAGGATTACGGCCTGTCTGTCACCCAATCATGTTTCTGCCAACACCCATTTGTTATTTCCCCTGCGTGCACGCGGGGTGTAATGTAAAACACACAGAATCACTTTTTTTTAATTTATTTTTTAATCTCCTATTGTGTATGCTTGTTTTCTAATTCTCTCTCTCTCTCTCTTTCCATTATCTTGTCCTCTTCAGTAAACCCTTCCCCATCGGAGACAGAGTGACGTTCAGCGGAAAGGACTGCGTGTGCCAGCAGTGCTCCCGCACACTCGTCAAGCCAAATGAACCGATCAAGATCCACGGGCCCAGCCGTAAGTCCAGCGGCCGCCTCGCTCTGTCCTCTCTGTTTAGGGGCCACCAGGCGCTACAGCGAGCCGAGTCTAATGCGATGTGTCCACGAGGCCCATTTAGCTCATTTAGCTAATCGAGTGTCTGTCGAATCAGTGGTCCGACCTGTCGCGCTGATCCGCCAGCTGAGAATTATGCCACGCAAACAGACACATCATTCATTCATTACTGTCAACACTGAACATGCAGAGAATAGAGGATTTTATGTTGGTCACTGTACACCTGGCACACATTCCTACATAAGTACAGTATATGCATATATAATGTGTGTTGTCAGACAGGTATATGTGGGAAGAGTGCCCGCCCCTAACCCTTTCAGAATAAAGCAGGTAAACGATAAATTAGGATGCCACATCAGAGCAATAGTGATTGATAGTGAATCATTTGTTAAGTGTGGCACACAGACAGCAGGCTGCCGCTCACTGGCTGTGCAGCAATAACAGATGGCGGAGCGGCAGTGAATAACTGTCCTCCCCAGATCGCTCCATTCAGGAGAATGAAATCCAAACGGCTCCCCAGGTACCTGTTCATCACTCCGTCTTATGAGGAGGCAGTGTATGAGACGGGGCACAGAGTGCAGACACTAAATGTAATGCACTGTCTTTTACAGCCTGTTCCTCTATCATCTAAGAATGCAAATATATACTCCGTGTGCAACCATTTAGCCAGGACAAAATGATTATTTTTAGGAGAAAAGGCTCAGAAAGCAATAACTGACCACACGATAAATCCGCAGCCTCTGAGAACTGCCGCGTCAGGGCACGGTGCTGTTATGCACGGCCGTTCACTGTGTTTAACTTCATTAAAAATCCTAAAAATGATTTCAGGCTGCTACAGTATAACCATACAGACCTCTACTCATGCCATACTGGTCGGTTATAACTCAATATTCTGCTTTTTTTGTGATGGAAACATTGGGTTACCAGGACTCATCGTAGCCTCAGTTCCGACTGTACTTGTCAACCTTTTCAACATTAATTACTTACCTATGTGACCATGTATAAAGTCAGACATCTTAGATCATTATTGCTAAAATAGTGTTGATCAGAATCTTCCTGTATAATAGTTTCACCAAATCAATGTCTTTATTTTCGGTAACTACCTGATGAAAAAGAAAACTCCACCCGTCTTTGTGTGTAGATTTGTGCCGACAGCTGTTTCAGAGCCATTAGACCAGTGATGTGACTGAGAGAGAGTACTTAGGTGTGCAGTATTTCAGTAGAGGGGGAAAGGGAGAGGAACATGCCACCCAAAATGCTTAATAGCTATTTACAGACTGAGCTAAAAGGCAGCAGAAGCCTAAATCTCCTTCACAATAATCGGGAAGGCAAACTCATTTAAATATGTAGTAGTTGAGATCAGTGTATATGATGGAATAGTGGCATTAAAATGGGCCAGAGTCCAAATTTAGACTTTTATAGCCAACATTCTTCTCAAAGAGGGTATGGACCCCCCTAGCTGGCTACTTTTTACTTCTGGCTCCTTATTCTTGTGGAAAGCCCTGATTACTGTACACAGCCTGTACTCGTTAGGAGACAGCTGAAGATAAAATCATGAAGCATCTAAAAGATAAACACACTCATATCAAAACTAGTCATTAGTGATTAACCAGCAATCCAAAGCAGTCTGGGTCAACATGGGCAACATGGAAAGTAAGAAATGTTGTTTTCTGATGAAAACAGAGGCAGAGGCAGTTTTCTTTTTCTGTCACTTCGTGTGAATTTCTTCGTCTATAACTATTTCATGTCACAAGCTCTGGTACCCACATTTTTAGACGTTCGATACCACTTTAATTTGTTGGCTATAGAAAGGAAACTGTACCGTGACTCAGAGGAACATCAGCTGTGCGCGGCCACTGCCTGGGGCTGGAATCCCGGGCCCTGTATAGACTCAGCACTATCGCCACCAAGTGACAGTTGAGATTTATTTGGACTGCAGAAACCCAACTCAGTACACTGCAGTCTCTTTGACTGCGAAACGCAGTTTGCCTTGGCCGACAGGGCAGAGTGGAGCGGTCCCCTGTGACTCCAGGCGTCTCTCAGGGGGCAGTAGACCAGGTCAGAAAAGGTTAACCCTCGGCCAACAGTCTTCCAAATGGAAACAAATGGAGCTTCTTTTTTTTTTAGCTTTTTCTCCCTCTGCAGCCATGCATCATTTATAGTCTCTGCGCTGTCCTGCTTCTCTCTTTCCCTGGTAGTAGTGGTCAATAACACTTGCTGTGGCGTCCTAACCGGAATTATTGCAGTCTGCTGGTATACAGCGTGCTGGTTTTGGCGTGAGAGAGAGAAACAGGCAGAGTCTCATACATGTCTCATGTGAGAGGGGGGGTTTATGCACCTGGTTTGGCCCTGAGGCTATTTCAGTGATTCTTGCTTCCTGCCGGCTTTTAATCATGTTTAACAGTGCTTACAGTTGAGAGAACAAGCCTCACAGCTCTGCAATATCCCGCATTAGTACGGCTATTGATTAAGAAGGTGGCTGTGCCAAATGGGTAGAAAACTACACTCACAAGCACAGTGGGTATTTAAAGATGCACAATTAAACCCTGACTCACTTTGTCTCTTCCTTTAATTCTCTCCTCTCTCCACTTCTTTTCTCCCATCCTTCCCTCTTCCTCCTTTGCCCTCCTCCTTTCTCTCCTCTCTCGCCGCTAACCTTTTCACAGACTGTGCTGGGTGTAGAGCCGAGATCAAGCAGGGTCAGTCCCTCCTGGCTTTGGAGAAGCAGTGGCACGTCAGCTGCTTCAGATGTCGGACCTGCAACATGGTCCTCACGGGAGAGTACATCAGCAAGTGAGTGTGTAGGAAGAAACCTCAACATTTCAGAGTATGTGATTGTCACGTCTCGCTCAGATGAGACGTACAAGTGGACACACTGGATTCTTTTTTATATCCAGTTGCTCCCCAGCTCTCGAGGCTACGCTGTGTGCATTTAACACGCTACAGCGTTTTTTTCCTTTTTTTATTCTCCCATGTTGCAGGGATGGAGTGCCATACTGTGAGGCAGATTACCACGCCCAGTACGGGGTGAAATGTGAGACCTGCAGCAGATACATCAGTGGAAGGGTTCTGGAGGTGAGAACGGGACCAGGTTTCAATGCGAGACGTCGCTAACAGAGATTTCCAGCCGGGCAGAATTCTGCAGCGACACAGAAATCCAAATTGGGAGTGCAATCGGCGTTATCGCAGTTGAGCAGTTGCGTTTTATCCTCGTCTCCGTTTAAGCCCCGCTGTGCTTTAGGGAGTGAGCGACTTAAGATTGGCGGCTGATAAAAATGTTGTGCTGCTCTACTCAACCAAACAACTTCAGCTGCAGTGCCCGGTCATACATTAGTGCACATCCACTTTCTCACATTTACTTTTGGAAGCCTATAACCTGCGCTAACAGGAGGCAAAAAGCTAGATTGAATCATAACTTCGTCTAAGGGGTTGAGAGAGAAAGGGAGTTATAAAAAGATCAGAGGGTAAAGAGCAAAGGGAAAAGAGGGAAGGAGGAAAGACCCAGACGGCAAATTCGGCAGTGATAGAAATGTGTGCTTTGCGTGCTCTTACGCTGAAGCACTTTTACAAAGAGATGGAGGAGTGGAGTCAACAGTGGCGAGAGGTGAGCAGAGGAGAAGGAGCTGAGGCGGACAGAGGAAGACAGAGGTGAAGGGAAAATAATGAAAGTGATCATGTGCACATGCTAATTAAATGTTTTGGAGTCTCTGGAGGGTGGCTCTTGTCTGTCGCGGCCTAAGGAAAGGGAACACAACTTTGTCGGACACATGCACATACACACACACACACACACACACACACACACACACAGGGCCTTGTTGTCCCTGTGCTCCTTTGCTTGTCAGTTTGGCTAATGTAAAGTGTTTTGTTCCTGACTGTCAGCCTCTCTGGGCTATTTATAGATATGGGGACATGTCAGCCTTTATCTATGATTCTCCTCTCTCTCTCTCTCTCTCTCTCTCTCTCTCGCTCTCTGATCATTTCTGTGTGCACATTTGTTTCTCTCTCCTGTCAAATTTTAAATTTCATAATGATTTGCATCTTTAAGGACTGATATGACGACGAAGATTCCAAGAAATACCTCCCCAAACATACAGTTGTCATTTAGGATATCTATAACAGATGCTTTCCATCTGGGTGTTTGGCAATGTGGCCCCTGATTTTAATTTTGTTTTAGTTTTTGTAAAGAAATCTTAGTAAAATGCCAACAAAAAGTTAAAGGAAAATGAGGGTATATCAACCTATTATATTTCCAAAAAATGTGTCCATTGTGACTCTATTGGTTTAGCTAACTTTGCACTCACAACCTCAATTATATAGAGATTCTGGGAAATGAGGACTCTTGCTAAACAAAGTATATCGGAGCAAGCTGTGCAAGCAACGTAACATGTTTTTTACATGACTTAAATCAAAAGCTTGTCTCTGAATCCAACTGAAAGAAAAGCCAGAAAGTAGCACCATGGTTTCTGTTGTAAAACAAAAAGTCAACACATTTTAATTATAGTTAATTATAATAAATGATCTACTTACCTGTAAGTAAAATAACATTTCATTATGATGTTGGTGGAGTCTCCTTCATTGAAAACCCAGACTGATCTGTGTTTGTGGTCCACAGAGCCCCTCTTCAGTCCAACTTCCCAGAGCCAGTGGTTGTTAGTTTTAATGAATAGTTTAGAATGGATGGAGAAGGGGAGAAATAAAGACAGGAAGCGGAAGAAAGAGGAACATAAAGCCTCCTTTCTTTGGTTTCACTTCTCTCCGTTTCCTTCCTTCCTCTGTGTTTCAGCTCGCCAATAAATATAGTAGCCTATAAATGCCACCGGAGAGAATGGGGGCCTCATTAGAAATGGAAACAGCAGTTTCTGAACTGATACCATACGGCCAGAGAGGGTAAGCGCCCCGTTGCTCGGAAAGCTCGGGGCCTAAATGCTGCATTGTCTCCTGGCTTTCCTTTCAGAGTAACCTGAGACAGACAAGGAGAGCAGGGATCGGTTCAAATGCCTCTCAGATACAATCAGTTTAATAAAAAGGGGGAAACAGTCAATGCAGCACAAAATGACATAATACCCCACCACACACACACACACACACACTCAAACACTCAAGCTATAGGCGTGTTCGGGTGAAACAGTTCAGGTCTCCTCGACACCGGCCACATGTCAGTGGTGCTTCTATAAATATAAATTCTCTTAATGGCGTGTCAGAGGGGACGGGACGGGGCCACACCTCAGCCGCCGGCCCACATGGAGACACATTTGGGGAACATCAGGGGACCGTGAACTGGACTGCATTAATGGACGGAGCCAGCACGGTGACATCGCACTGCATCATTTCATTTGTCCATTTCGCCTGTTCGGATGTTTCCCCCCGGGACGCTTTGTACGTCCAAGGACATGTATCCCACTCTTGTGTCCTTCACTTACATGGCCACCTACTTCCCTCTGTCTCTCTATCTCGTACACACACACACACACACACTCCAACACTTCATGTGACTTACCTACAGGGATCTTTGCTCTAATTATGATATGGAGGATAATGGGTGGTGGATATCATGAGATATCTGTATGCTGATGATGAACTACAGGCCATGCAACAATGTCTCAGCACATTATGATAGTGGCATATTGGTGGTCAGGTGATGTACAGGAGAAAACATGGCGGTAATGACCTGCTCATTTGTAGATTAGCCCCTCACTCTGAGAAACTCTTTATGATCATTTATGTTCAGACACACATCTTCTGCTTCTTCCCTCCTCTTCCTCTCCTCCTCACAGGCGGGAGGGAAACACTACCATCCGACCTGTGCTCGATGCTCCCGCTGTAACACGATGTTCAAAGAGGGAGAGGAAATGTACCTGACAGGTGAAACTCGACACCGACACATTGCGCACACACACACACACAGAGCACTTGCCCAGACGGTCGCGTGGAATGTGCGAGCACCCAGCGCCAATCTGTCTTCTCTTCTTCTCTCGCTCTTCTTCAGGATGTGAGGTGTGGCACCCATTATGCAAGCAGGCAGCGAGGGCAGAGAGGAGACTCAGGGTGAGAGAGAGTTTGAAATGAAAATGGAAAGATAAAAGGAAAATTGTCATTTCCTCACCCTCTTCTTTTATTCCTTTGTCTGTTTGTACCTCACAGCATAGACGTCTGTCGGAGGCCTCCATCTCTCCACCGGGCTCCTCCATAGGCTCTCCCAGTAGGGTTATATGCGTAAGTAGCCTATAACTTCGAAGCTTTAAGTCATTTACAGCTGCCAACGCCCCCGAGCTTACCCTAAAAGCACAATTTCCACACCGGAAACACAAGCACTATACCCACAGGCTTGAATGGTAAAGCGTCGACCTCACTCCCTCGGCCTGTTCGCTTGTCTGTGTCCTAGTGATGTGGCAGGAGTTACAAAGTGAGGAAATTATCTTGGTTGTTTAAAACGAGGATGAATTTGGAAGAAAAACTAAAACATATTAGCCTTGTGGCTACGATGGATGGCATAAAATGTTCCCCCGGCATTCATGGTCCCCAGGGGATGAACCCTTGAGTTTCCAATAAGCGCCACCAGCAGGTCAGCGTTCTCAAACATCAAGTGAAATATATTAACAAGATGTATTGGAGCAATTTTTTATAAAGACATTTATGGGCCCAAGGTAATGTATCCTACCACCTTTCGTGATCCCCTGACGTTTCTGTAGAGCCTCCAGGAGGTTGACAGTTTTCATCTTGAGTGAAATGTCAAAAAAATTATTCGATAAATGGCCATGAAACTTTACCTCACAGTACCGCTGTACCTACTGTACCTACAGTACATACCTCACAGAGCCACTCGCATGAGTGTGAACTCTCTAGGTTACAAAGCAGGTATTCCCAAAAGTCAAGCCACATTACAGTGAGATTAAATTTGAAAGAAACAGTTAAATGTAACCGAGACATTTCAAAGAATTTCATATTTCAAGTAAATTCATCCCAGTTTCTTAACTAGACACCTAAACAGGTTTTAATGTGCGAGTCACCAAATCAGTCCTCTATATTGTATACAGAGAGAGAGAGGCGAGTTGGTGAACCTACCAGGTTTATGTGAAGGTTGTCACTTTGTGCTTTGCAGAGTTGGACCAGTTCCATTTGAAAACGAGCCTTCAGCCATATGGAACGGTGTCCAACTGTGCTGCTTGGCAGTCTGCTGAGTGCTGCTGCATGTCGGCAGGATTTGCACGTTAAGGGATGTCTGCATGCAAGCAAGAGTCACCGCTCTCTGCTCAGCCCTGCCCCAAACTGCACTTGTCTCACAATCAATAACCTTTCTGTTTAAGGTGATGGATGAGGGAGAAGTGCAGTGTAAGCACGCTTGTCGAACATACTGTCTCCTCTCTCTCTCTTTCTTACACATGCTGAGCACCTGAAGGTCAACACCTTACACTGCTGTCAGGTTCTGCAGTGTACATGTGTACTTTTGATGAGCACGCACACACATGTACATGCGCAAGCTTGCATGTGCTTCATCAGCTGTTTTTCACCCCTCTCACCCCTGCATGATCGGCTCACCGGTGCGTCACTGGTGCAGTTTCCATTCTACTGTGTTACTGTGCATTGTCCATGTGGTTGATGTTGGGTCTTGTTGCTGTTGTCTCTGTCTTTGGTGGGTGTATGTGTGTGTCCTCTCTCCAGGCCAGAGTGAAGACTCAGTTCCTAGATTATAAGGACCTAGCTGCCCTGCCAAAGGTCAAGGCCATATACGAGGTCCAACAGCCAAACCTCATATCCTCCTCATACCAGCCGTACCACAGATACACCTCTGATGACAGGCTAGAAACTTACAGCTATGGGGAGGTACTACTGCCACACACTCCAGGCCAAACTTAGCTTTGGTCTCATCGTCGGTCTGTATTCAGGAGAAACACTTTGTTTGGTTTTTAAATTGAGTTTTACTGATAAGTGTGTCTTCATTACAACTCATATAGTATTTATAGGGATCATTATTTACTTCTTTTTTTTTTTCAAAAAAAATTTAAATGGATTTTGTGTGATTCAGAAATTGGAAATTAGATTTTTGTTTTTTTACTTACAAGGAGGATTTTTTTTTTTTTAACATACAGATAAGAACTATTTTTGGACCAAACTTATTTTTAAAACCTGGGAACTTTCAGTGAAACGTATTGGTTTATTTTACAACCTACAGTCGTATCAGTTTCTGGTAAATGTCTTTCCACAAAGGAATAGTTTGACATTTTGGGAAATACACTCAGTTAGATGAGAAAACAGGCAATTAGCTAAGATTAGCATAAAGCCTATTGAAACAGAGGGAGACAGCTAGCCTGGCTCTGTCCAAAGTTTAATAAATCTACCTAACAGCACCTCTAAAGCTCACAAACCAAGCCAAACCAAGAATTAGTTCAAACCAACCACAGCTTGATATTTTTACATCTCGGCTTGTGTATGAATAAAACAAGAGAGATATGAATAGTTAATTAGAGTGGTATCCATCTTCTCATCTAACTTCGCAGGAATACCAATATGCTCAGATCCCAAAAATGCCAAACTATTCCTTTAACTGACATTTAATTATATTAAACAAACACGATGTGGCTTATAGTCATCACTTTGCCCCATGCAGAAAACCCCACCAGTCACCCATGTGGGATAAAACAAAGCATACAGATTGAATTTGAAAAGACTGTCTGGTCTTTCCTTGTGGTCCTGTAAATACATGATACATGATATATTGTTTTGGTTTCAGCACATTGCTACATTATAAATGCTCACTCTTCTCTCTCCACTGATTCTCCAGTCACTCGGGACACTCTCTCCCTATTCTCAGGTAAGCATTCTTCCTAGCAGAGCACATGAGACGAGTTTAAACAAGTGAACTGTTCTCACTTTGACCTGTCAGTAAGTTATTTGTCTCCTCGTTGCCCGCTTGCTCTTTTTTTTTCACCTCTACCTCGTCTCCTCTCTCTCGTCAGGACTACGACAGCCTGGATATAAAGCAGAGGCGGTGCTCCAGTCCAGGTTATATTGACTCGCCGACGTACAGTCGTCAAGGCATGTCACCCATCATGCCTCGCTCTCCGCAGCACTATGCCTACCCTGGTGAGTCAGATGGTATTCACTCCCAAGTTGTCTGCTTATACTCTCAGAGTTTGATATCAGCATGCAGATTTTTTGTCATGAAGTCAATCATGCAGAACTTAATGAACTTAGTTTTGGGAATGATTCTACTAAAGTTGACTCGTTTAAAGGAGTCGTTCAACATTTTTGGGGAGTATTTCCTATTTGCTCTCTTGCTCATGTTGAGATATGAGGGTCGATACCGCTCTTATGTGTGTCGGTTCAGTGTGCAGATACAGCCAACAGTCAGTTAGCTTAGCTTAGCTTTGCATAAAGAGTGGAGCTTCGGTGAGTTACTGCTTCATGGCCAATAATTCATCCCCCACCAAGCACCTTATAAAACGGCAAATTAACGTTTTTACTTACTTCGGTTTTTGAACGAATTGTGGAAAGGTTAGCTATTTCCCAGTTTCCAGTCTTTATGCTAAGTTAAGCTAACTGACTTCTGGTAAACTTCACATTCAGCGTACAGACATGAGAGTGTCTTCTCATCTAACGCTCAGCAAGGAAACAAATAAACGTTTTTTCCCCCAAAATGTTGAATTATTCCTTTAAGAGAGATCAAATTGCCTGTCATTCCCATTTGCATGTCATCACCACTCTTATATATTAACAAATAAGCCAACATGGAATTTCTGTGGTGACAAAAGATAAACAGATTTGCCGCCTTAGGGCAGAATCTCTTTCACTGCACTCCAAAATAGTTGTCTGACTATCTCATATGCTGCAGTTGCTCCTTGGCTGTCATTTCATTCGACTCTTACACCTGTGCATTGACACTGCAATTACTGTCACAGGAAGACAAGTCAACAACCTCTGTCACTACACAAGTGGAATAGTTATCCAGTGTCCCTTTGTAATTTGAATGAACGCTGTTTGGTTTTCATCTGCATGGATGAGACTTGCGTTGAGGCCTTCCTTCATTCTCATGTTTCCTTTGCTGTGATTGGCTGTGGCTGGCTGCAGGCTCTGAGAGTGGCAGGAGTTCACCTTGTTACGGCCAAGAGGGGCGGTCAAGCACACCCACCACAAACCAGCCCCCTAAACATTTTCATGTACCAGGTAGGATTCCCCATCTCCTCATCGCACTACTCACAATCTCATAGATGTTTTACCCCATGGGGAAGATTTCATCATTCCCTGGTGCAAATCCTTCATTTTAAGTTCGGGAACCAGAGTTTGTGGAAAATGTGACCAAGTCGTATTTTGAACCAATTTTAACCACCATCCCCTTCGTACCTCCACCTCGTCCCCCTTCCGATCACCCCGACAGAAACTCACATCCTCGCCTCCTTCACTCCTCCACGTTTCACCTCTCCATCTCCTCTTTCTCTCCTCAGCCACAGGGGACCCCAACATCTACAAGAAGCCTCCCATCTATACGAGAACGGGTACAGTGCAGTTAGCCACGCCTTAGACTGCCTGTCCTGCTGTCAGTTTAGTTATGCTGTGTTTGAGTACTCGGTGTAGATGTTTTTACTGACCTATTGATGTTATTAATGAGTGATTAATATTGATGCTCCGGTCGTCGTCGAGAATGAAGCCACCAATAACCAAAAGATTGACTCTGCGCTTCACAATGCACAAAATTGAAGATAAAGATCAATTAGACGCATTGCATTTATAATTGGCTGAATGCCTATGAGCAACGCTTTAATGTGCATGCCACTAACACGTGCCTGCTCCTGCGTGCAGCTCCCCGCAGCAGGACAGGTTCTTGTCTGCAAATGGGGCTGGAAGAGACCCTGAATGAAGGGAAGGTTGCTCAGGCGTGACAAGTGTTGAGTACATGGGACTCTGAGGACACACAAGTCACCAGAATAGAACAGAACAGTGGAACAAAGCACAGTGGGGGGGGGGAAAAGAAATGTATTATAACTGGAATTTATGTTTGTTTGGAGACTCAGTATCGCCTAGTTAACCAGTGGTCAGTGTGTGATTTAAGGAAGGGTTGCTGTAACTGTAACGGTTTGAATGCAGGGACAGCTGTTTTTTGGAGGAAAACACATGTGAGTATGTGAGAGGGAAGTCTTATTTCTTAATTGTGCGGATCTATGCTGTCAAGTAACACAGCAACGCGGTTAACTCAAGATGCTATCTTTTCGCCTTTATTACAAGTCATTAAACTGAAAAGCTCTTCCGCCATCCTTGACACATCGCGACCATCACAAGACTTAAGACCTCTTCTTGATAGTGGATAGGTTCGATCTTCGTCGTCCTGCATGTTCTTCTGTACTGTACGTGGTGGTATTCGTGGGGTTAACTGTGTCGACCCGTGTATAGACACTTCCACCCCTATATGTTTCCTCAGTTATAATTAGTACATCGCAGGCCATGATGTTCCCACAACACGTTTGCCTATGAAGAAAAAAGAAAACGGCAATTTAAAAAAATCTTTGAGCTTGTTAGAATATGGAAAATCTGCACACACTTCAGTCGCATTGATCCTTCTCATACTTTATGTCTTCCTTAACAGCTATTGATTCTTATTCTCTCTTGTTTCAGCACTTAACAGGATTGACATATATCCAGAGCCTCAACAGACACACGTGATGTTGCTGTGTGCATTGAAGGCCTGTTATGTACTACTCAGTTAACCAGTTTGCTACCTATAAAAAAAAAAAAGATCAGATCCCTGTTTGTTGGCCTTTTCCCTGTTCTCCGTATTGCTAGCAAAGCTCTCACACTGTCACATCTCCGATGGGGACGCTCCAATAATGTGTCCCTTTTCCTTTCACCTCTTTTTTTTATTGCATCCAATCGCTTTTATTCACTTCCCTCCACCCTCTGCTTCACTTTCTCCGGTGACCTTGCCACTGTAAGTACCTCTCTCCTCTCGCTGTTTCACTCGCAGTCGGTAGATAGATATGTCTGTCGTGTGTGCGTGGGTCTGTTTCTCTCTTTCTGTATTTGCCCTCCCATGTCAATTCTGTACAGCCATACTTCCTCTGACAGAAGGTCCAATCTGCGTGTGTGTGTGTGTGTGTGTGTGAGCAGTAACTGAACTCTCTTGATTTTTCATGCTGTTGGCTGAGATATGGATCTCCTCTGACAGGAAAGCAGGATATAATGACTGTGAATATGAAGCGTAAATGTACTCTGGCTGTAAATCGTTGTGATATTCATGTACACGTTTCCCTCCTTAAAGGGATGGTTTAACATTTTGGGAAATAGTTTATTCACATTCTCTCATGTCTGTATTCAATTTGAAGCCGGAGCCGGGAGACGGTTAACTCAGCTGAGCTTAGAATTAAAAAGTCATAGACATATTTCCCGAAATGTCAAACTATTTCTTTGACATAATTCCCACTTGCTGTGGTTCGGTCTGTTTTTTTTTCTCCCCTAACCTATCCATCTTTTCACAGACAATCATGTGGACGCAGCCACCAAAAGCAGGACCAGCGAGGACATCCTCAGATCCTCCAGACTGTCCACCTACTCTCCGGAGCCATACACGCAGTCAGAGTCTGACTACTACCCTTACACCAGCTCCCCCAGGGGTACGAAACAGGGTCATTTCACTGAGTTTAGACTGGCAAGCTGCGTAGTAAGCTGTATTGTTTTGATTTTCCACTGGACCGAACACAGACATAGAAGTCAGTTCCTTTTGTAACTGTGTTGTCGTATTTATTCACTCACCCACCGCGTTCCACAATGAGCTCTATGGACACGTGAGGGGAATCTCTTTTATCTGTTTTGTCTCTCAGCCTATCGGGTGCCGAGAAGACGCTTCTCGACGGGAGGAGATGAAGAGACTTGGAGTCACAGTCTTCAAAGAGTAAGAGCGTCGTTATTTTCTTTCTCTCTTTCTTCAACATTTGGTTGAAGAAAAGTCACCTCCTTAAGAAACACCCATAAGTAATGCACTTCTTATGGTATGGTGCCTGTTAACCGTCCTCCTGTTATTCGTTTGCTTCTCTCTCCATCTTGCATTCACTGTACATTAAATTAGCAGTTTTCTCTTACGCCTCTTTCCTTTTTTTTTTTTCTTCTCCCTCTTCTGACTCTTTCGTCGCTCCCCCTCAGATCGGGAGTGGCATCGGGAGGTTGATCCTAAAGGAGGAGATGAAAGCAAGATCTGGTTCCTATGACAACGACCCCTGGGGCAGTGCGAGGAATTCTCGTAGTGGGAGCAAGGAAACACTCAACACTACAGGCTACGGCACCACGGCATACAACAACACTGTCAACGGGTGTAAGGATCCGCCCTGCCACCCCCCTCCCTATGCATCCCCCTCTTTGTCTCTTCTTCTTTCTGTTCCTGCAAGTTCATGCCTGTGCTGCCATGTCTTTGTACCTCCCTGTGTGGTCATATGTGCTGCTGCCGCGACGGCTTTTTATGAGCCTCAATATCTGCTGTTGCTGTTGGTTTGGAGTGACGGCAGTGAGGTTGTGGCTGCAGGTCAGAGAGGGTCACGGCTGCTGCAGGCATTATAGAGATGGAAAGACAGCTGAACAGCTGCTGCTGCTGCTGCTGCTGCTGGCCTACCACAGGTTCAGCAGATGTGGCCTGTCATTGTTGTGGGGACATCTGATCGCACTGAGTCTGAACATTTCAAGGAGAGAATAGTGTTCAACCAGGTGTGCCAGATGTGATGATCTGAAGCTACCAGAAGAGTTAGTGTTTGGAAGGACCAAGCTTTACTGGTCATGCAGCGTATTGGGACACTCAGAGACCAGTCTGTCTCCATCACCATCCTAATAGATCCCCTCCTTCTTTTCAGTTCCCTGCTCTGTCTCTGCCTTGCTTGTCTTGCCTCTCTCTCTCTCTCTCTCTCTCTATCATCAGGATAACTCTCCATCCCTCTGTCTATCCATCCATCTATCTGTGTGCCTATCTCACCCTCCCGCTCTCACAGCTGGTGTCCCATATCCTGGTTTATTTATGAGCAGTAAAATCTCTCATTAAAGCTGTTTCTCAGATGGGAGGGGACACAACTGAAAGGGACTCTGTTGGCTCCGGTTGAAAGACAACAAAAGGCTTGTCACCATACAAGCTGTGTTTTGCGATTAGACGGTGGAGCGTGCAGTGTGTCTTTGTGCTCGTATGTTGTTTTTACATTTTTTGTTTACCCCCTTCTTCAGTCCTGCCTGGCCTATTTCTATTGCCCCTTTGATGTTTTGTGTTCCTTCCAAGGCTTGATGGGTACCCACCAACTTGCTCCTTTTTTCTTTTTTGATAAAGTATGATACAAATTTAGAGCAGGGCAGATTACAATTGCTGCAGCATTTGTGTTTTTGTGCAATAAGTGAGATGTCATGTGACTATGTGATCTCTTTATTCCTCAGCTCCAAGATCTCAGTGCAGCGCTGATAGTGGTGAGTTTGCCCATAATATTTCATAATTGTTCCAAAATGATGTCGGCTTCATGCAGACCACCTCAGTTCTGGGTTTTTAAAGGGGTATTTAAATAGTAACTGTTTTTACGTGTAGATTTTGAATTAAGATTTGCATTGGATCATAAATGAGGTGCTTGCGCTGCATTCAGTGACCTTACATCAACAAAGCTCCAGTATTATGTGCACACATCTGGAACTGTAGGATTTATTTGGGTTAGTCGGGAGCGCCCTCTTCTGGCACTGACCTGGCACTGATTTCCAAAGTTCCAAATTACATGAAAATAACAGGAAATTTAAGAAACTGTTGGCTTGACTGACTGATTTTACTACTGCTTTCTTTTTAGATTTTGTTTGCAAGTCCGCCTCGCTACCAGGATACGGACGCAACGGCATCCAGAGGGTGAGGCCACAGTACACGAGACACAACACCGTGATTAGCTGTATTAATTATATAGGCTTGATGGGTCTGACATCTTTAATACGGCATCTGTATTGCTAGGGCTGTTGTTATTCCCTTATCTTATTGTATATGTTTACATATCTCAGACTAAAACTATGCCAGTATGTCTATATGTTTAAGTCGCTGTTCCTCTCTACACCTGCAGCCTCAGAGTGCTGATTGCTACCAGTACCAGTATGACAGTGGCAGCGAGGTCAATTGGGGAAGCAGAGGTAATTTAATATGGATTTAAAACACCTACCACTTATTTGAGTGAAGCAATTAATTTAATGTTTTTTTTTTCTACTGTACTGACTTCATTTTATTTCTTCCCTCCCAGCAGAATACAAGGTAAGGTTTTAAATGACTCACTTGAATAATTCATTCCATGTGGGTTGTTGAATATTCCCAGTGTTGTTGTAACTAAGTGTCCAACGTTTGACGACACACGCTGCCTCTTCCTCTCTGCAGATTTACCCCTATGAGGCGCTCATTGTCACCACTAGGGGCCGCAACAGGCTGCCCAAAGATGCAGACAGAGCCAGGCTGGAGGTGAGTTATGAATGGGCCCTCAGGCTAACTGTGCTGGGAATATGTTGCCTCTGGTCTAGTTAAAAACAAGCGGTGTAGCCAGGATTTTAGAAATACAAAGGCTATGCCCGCAGCAGAAGAGACTCTGTAAAACCCAACCAAACTCTGTCGAATATTCTGAGGTTTTAAAACAATATATTCATTGAAATGTTCACTTATTATTTACTTAATAGTATGTAGGAATGTGTTGTTTGGGTACAGGTATGAAGTGATAACTGTGTGTCGTCTCTATATCTTTGTGTTCTCAGCGTCACTTGTCCCCAGAGGAGTTCCTGCAAGTGTTTGGCATGACTGTGGAGGATTTTGACCGGCTGGCTCTGTGGAAGAGGAACGAGATGAAGAAACAGGCCCGACTGTTTTAACAAGTTATGGACGTCCGTTGAACGCTGCCATAACCAGAGCGAGAGACTTCGCGGACTGTCGGAGGTGAAGAAAGAGATATTAAGACTTCTGCTCAGTTTCACTGCCATCGCTGAGAACCTGTTCTAGATCTCCTCGTATGACCAACCAAACTCTGGTCCCGCCAGAGATACAGAGGGGAGGCCACAGAGACATCATGCACAGATGGACTGATAAACTGTTACATGGCTGTCAGTGCAACTGTGGCAGTTTGCTGGAGTGATGTGTAAGCAATAGAGAGTGTAGTACATTAGTGATGTGCTTTTATTAAGCCTGAAGGGACAGGGGGAAGGCATCACTGTGCCGCCGCTATAAGGCCACATGTGTGGGATGTCTGTGACCAGAGCCGCAGTACTAAAACATAAAGAGGAGAATTTCGGCTTTGCCTTATTTGTTATGCTCTCTTAGTTATGAGTGTGCAGCACCAGCAATCTTAATGAGTAGAATGTAGATACTGTATATCGTTCATGACACTTTATCAGTGAGAATGATTAGATGAGAAGAAGGAGTGAGTGAGCATACAGCATCACTTTGCTTTGGTTTATAAGGATGCATTTTGTTTACCTGTTCTCTGTTTTGGCTCTGTCACCTGAAATACTGTGTCCCTCTGGTTTACACTCGTATAGAATGAAACATGTAACAATCGGAGGTGGGCACAACTTCTTTTTTTTTTTTTCAATTGTATGCGTGACCCGCGTTGATTTGTGTGCAAATTAAAACCAAAGTGAGAATGCAGATATACAGGTTAGCAGATCACTTCCATGTAATGTTCCGGTTAAATAGTTAAAGGTCACCAGTAGATGCAGTTCACTGTGCAGCTGTATCGTTACCTAAAATAATGTGCAATTCAGTAGATTGAATAGATAAAGGAAACACAGATTCAGTCCTCCTGCTCCATGTTTTCCAGCTCATTGCAATAGAATGATGACTAAATGTTTTGGGATGAGCACTAGTCATCCATACATTTACACTCACAATTATTGATACTCTTTAAGAATGATAATCCAATAATTTTGTAGCTACAGAGATTATATTCACTCACAATGAAACACTCTGCAAGGTATTTCACATACTGACAAAGAGCCAGGGTTGTTGAAGACTTTACTTCCTTTGAATACTGTTAATTTTGTCACTAAAAATTAAACTTGAAACTAATTCAGTCTCTTTCTTTTGTTATTTGGAGTTAGGAACCATCCACTTGTAAATCTTTTTTAAAGGAATTGTTTGACATTTTTTTTTACGAATTACAAGACGTATTCGCTATGATGTATGTTTTTATGTTTGTATACTATAAATTAAGCTATACATTAGTGAGCTTTATGAATGCTGCTAGGTGTATATTTCATTTTGTTTGGACATAGCCTTGTCTCATTGTTTCCAGTATTTCTTTAAGCTAACCCGCTAACCTGGCTACAGCTTGCTAATTTTCACATTTACTGTACAGACTTGTATTACGCTTCCCACCGGCATTAAAGCGAATAAGCACACTCCTAATTAACTTAAGGAACCATTTCACCTGTTTAGCTCTGAGCTGTACAAGGCAGCTCATTGTGTAGCGGGCGCTAGGACCCAGCGGAGAAACCACCTCTGGGTTCCCGACCAGCGGATCGGTAGAGTGCCGACTGTATCTGTCAGCGGTGGCTCCACACACACACACATTCACTCCTTCATGGGCCCGCATTCAAATTTCAACAACTCACTCTAAGATGGACAGCGTCAAAAGAGGAATGGAAACAAACGGCAGCAAATGTAAGTCTACTTCCTCGAAGTGCTGAATACTTTGTTTTGCGTTACTTTGTGCGGTTTTGCAAAGGTGCATTTCACACGTGCATGTTTGTGTTATGTCTTAATTGGTCATTTTTTTGCGGCTGTCAAAACGGTATGGTCGTCCAACACACCTACCACGTCTGTATGCCTCCTTCTTCCTCACACCTATGACTGCTGCACCCTCACTGAGGCTCCCTAACATTTGAGACATATGAGACAATTGCTGGAAAAACGTTCATCTAATCGTTACATTTTTATTTAAATATCTGCAACATTTGCACTGAATTTGTTGTCATAGTGCATTTCCATTCTTTAGAATCATCAATCAGTTTGTCTGAGACGTTTCCTTTTCCCTGTGACCCCCCCTCCTGTTGTACATCTAACACACAATGGTGGTGCACTTTAAACATAAATAACGATGCTTTGTTCTGCTTGGAGAGGCAGAGAACCAAGTGCTCATCCAAAGTTTGATTGTTGATGTAGAGAGTGAAGCTCACTCATCCTGAGTCAAGTCAAATATCTGGCTGTGGAGATGAGAGACATTTGGAGATGAGGTGGTCATGGCTGTCATTGTTTGATATTGGACACCGCCAGCAGGGAATTCTCCATAGAAATCTCTGCTTTTTGTGTTGAGTAGCAAGAAATACAACATGTGTTTCCGCCCCATGTGTGTTTTTCTTCTTCTGGGAGGAGTGCAGTTGCCCCCCCCCCTGCACAGTACAACATTTTTCCACATTGTGACTAAAAACAAATACACTTGCCTCCCTTGTGTTATGTTAGAAGTAACAGCATTACCAGGGCAAGGTGACCCAACCCAGCATTTCAAACATGAAGTTATGATTTCAGTTCATAGTTGCTTTAAGTTAGTTTGATGTGTTTTTACAATTCAGCTGATGTGGCCCAATCGTGTTTCCGCTTTTAGAGCTGTAGAGGCTTAAGAGTGCTTTTCACAGACTTGTTGACAGCCGCCAGGCAGGTAAACATGTGAGAGTGATTATAACATCCAACTTAATGGAGGTGAAAGGAAATGGGACAAACCGCATACATGGTGCTTTATTATTTTTCTTTCCAGTACCTTTTAACAGCCGCTTTGCCTTCAAGAAAAACATTTTTTTTATGTCACTTCTGCCTGCCCATAATTGACTAATTTGCCGTCCGTCCTCACCTTGTCAGTGTATGTGCATGTTACCAGTGTGTTTGGTGTGTAGCTTTGCAAAGCATCCAAAGTAGGAAGTCTTTTTAGGTCTTGTGTGTGTGTGTGTGTGTGTGTGTGTGTGTGTGTGTGTGTGTGTGT
>NW_022280049.1:4264592-4265515 GCF_004355925.1 Anarrhichthys ocellatus
GTGTGTGTGTGTGTGTGTGTGTGTGTGTGTGTGTGTGTGTGTGTGTGAACACACAGTATACAAACACACAGGAATTTTGCTCGACTGACTTCCTATCTGAGCTTTGTGTTTGTGTAAGTGCCACAGGAGAAAGCACGCGGTGACGGCTGGTGATCCCTGGGGTCCACACTGCTGTTTACATGAATCCCCTGATTGGCTGCTGCTAAATCACTTTTCCGTCAATTGTCCTGAATAAGGCTACAGGTGTTAAAATTCTCCCAATTGATTGATCAGTCTATAAATGCGTATAAATGAGTCATTTGACCCACTGTTGGTGTAAAAACATCGATTAGTGCAGCCTTTAATTCATCGGTTTTGTTTTAGTCCCTTTTTTTTTTTTTTTTTTTTTTTCAATCCTTCAAAGCCTGCTGTGCGGAGTTACATAAATTCAGAAATGAAGCTCGGTGAGATTGATGAGAGGCAGGTATGAGCTTGAATAGTTTGGAGCTTCTATCCCAGCCAGCTGGAGCAGCAGTGTAATAAAGGTTTTGTTTCCACGGCCGCCTCGGCAGAGCACCGGGTGGGTGTGAAGAGGGGAGAGGCCGTCCCCACAGAGATGCATTGCGGTGGCGGCGGGATCGTCTGTGATTTAGCCCGGCAGTCGTGATGAATCGTCTCTATTGTCGGGTTGTTTTCGGAGCATGTGGAAGAACTTGTGGACAGAACCGCGATCTGCTGTGGCCCCCGCACCGATGGATGTAAATGTAACACTGCTCATGCGAGCACAGGTCTTATGCATGTGCATGAAGTCCCTATACTCCATCCATGTCATTCCTCTAATGAGATGGTTTGCTACGCATATCCACATTCCACTCAGAAATCTATGAAAAGAGAACCTGTGTGTGTGTGTGTGTGTGTGTGTGTGTGTGTGTGTGTGTGTGTGT
>NW_022280049.1:4265525-4270460 GCF_004355925.1 Anarrhichthys ocellatus
GTGTGTGTGTGTGTGTGTGTGTGTGTGTGTGTGTGTGTGTGTGTGTGCAAGCCAACAGAATTCACAAAAGCAACCAGCTCTGAGTAACAATTCCTTTTTTCATGATACAAATCTTAGTCCTCGAGCTCGTGGACGTTGTGGAGAATGCGTTTGAGAGTAAACAGGGATTTGAATTGTTACAAGTTGAATTAAAACATGGTGTCAGTGGTTCCAGGTTAGCAGGGTCAAAGGGCTACAACTTAAAATGCAGTCTGCTGTCGTCATCTAGCCGGGGGTCGGCGACCTCACTGTGTCTGCATTCGTGTTACTCATTACTGTGTGTATGCTGTGATCTGCGTTTTCACAGAGCGAGAGCAGAGTCTGTGGAAGTAACTTTACTCTCAAGTTTGTATCATTCTTAAAAGACTACGTCAGTGTTTTACAACCTGGGTCTTAACTGTGTTCTAGCGAATGTAACTAAACTAGAACGCTATCAAATGCTCCGTTGGAAACAGCTTTCTGATGGAGACCAAGCAAACAGTAGCCTTCACAACAACAGAAGCTCAGCCTGTGGTTCAGTTTGATTGCATCGCTACTTTTAGTTAATCACAGATTGTTTGGGCATCGACTTTCAATCTTCAACTTCATTTAAATATCCAAAATGGCATCTTTTGATTGGACTTTCCAATAGCTGTCTGTGGATTCCTTGGTCCCACTAGACTGTTGTAATGCTGTTTCCAGTGGAGCTCCTGTCTACTCTCCCTGCAGCGCTTGGTAAATGCTGTGTTATTCCATCCAATTGAAGCACCAGCTATAATAAGAAGGAGATATAATGAGAGGGAATCTCCCTTTATGTTTTTAATTATACATGTTTTGTTTGCCCTATCAGACTTTATCTTGAGTTTTTAGCCGTACATTTAGTGTGCAGACATGTCGACGCTCATACATGCATTATATTGCATGGAGTATATGATATGCCCCATCATGCATGAGCTGTAAATCATGGATGATTTTGGACCAGCCCTATAAGAAGTGGAATTCCCCTCTTTCACCCTTGGGTGATGAGGAGATCACTATGATTCATATGTCTGAGAGATGTGCAGGGTATATATGTGTGTGGGTGTGCACAAGTGCATTGTGCATAGGCAGTGGTCATTCTCTGCACAGCTGTTTGTATAGGGTTTCCATGGAGATATGCTGCACAACATTATAGCAGTGTGTGACACCGTGAAATATGGTGTTTCCTCTGCTGCACAGGGTGAAAAGTGACTCTGCATACAGGTACAAGCTAGATATACTCACAGGGAGAGACTTGGCAGAGAGAGTCTTAGTTAGCATAAAAGTTCCCTTATCAGTTGTCAGTTAGGTTTACTAAATATTACTTGACATCAGCCATAATTTAGCACTGAAATATGATTCATAAACATGTATATAATTGTAAATTGTTTGGCCTTAGGGATGCATCCAGCTCAGCAGTTCTAACAGTACAGATGGCACTGAGAGTGAGGCGAAGGGACTCCGGGATGCGCTAGCTATCTAATTCTTGTCTCGTGTTTAAACAATGACTTCCTCAAATTCAGTGATCGGTATCACTGTTTTCCAATGCTGCCATATTTTTCAGGACCCGCATGAGTGCGGTTTGCGTGGGAACACAGATGCCGGCGCTGCGTTGAAGCTTTTGTCAAACAGAAGTGAATGTGATTTCATCTACAGTGGGATGGAACATGATAAGACGCCCTCCTGTCGCCAGGGTTTGCCCTGGCTGAACTCAACTGAAGGCCCGTCTCCAGAAGTTAAAAAAAAAAATAAAAATAAAAATACATCAAAACTTTTTTTCTGAATTCCGAGATAATAATCACTTAAATTCCTAAATACAGGGCAAATGTTTTCTCAAGTGAATGCATTCAGTTTTTAAAATAAAATTCAGTCAAGAAAACATAGTCTGTCCTAGTTTTCTGGTGAACAACTGAAGGCAGCACTGCACTCCGGTCAAAATCCCATTAACACCAAAAATTCCAAATCTAGACAAAGCAGCTCCTTTTCCCCTTTTTGTGTAAGTGTGTGTGTGTGTGTTCTGTGTATATTACCCTTGTCTGTGCAGCATCAGTAAAGCAGTGCTTCAACTCGCCAAACAGCATCTTTCTAAGTGTGTGAATACTTTTGTCTGAGGCAAACATAGCAGTGTGGTGATCTCATAGGACTCAGGGCAGATCTGGGACCTGAATAATACTGACTGCACTGTGGGGCCTTTGTCTGGCAGCAGGCTGAGTCAAGCCCTCTGTGCCATCTCAGACCTGAATAAATCAGAGAGCACAAGATGGAAAGAGGGGGAAGGAGGTTGAGCAGACGGACATCCCCTACATCATGGTCAGCTCTGTGACCTTTGACCCGAGTCCATATTGAGAAACACCCATGATGCAACTGTTGCCACCTGGCCAGTGCTACTATTGTATGACTTCTAACCATCTGTCCACTTGTTTATGGTCACCGGAGAGATTAGCCTATCCCATAATGCATTGGGAAAAGACAAGGGAAATCCCCTTCTGTCTATAACCGTGCTAGAAAAGCACATTTGATGATGCAATAGACACTGTCACATGACGACTAACAATGTGTCCGGACATTATGAGCTGTAAAAGATTCCTCAACGCTTGTTTTTCTCCATGTCACAAAAAACGCAATGGAATTATTTCTGTGGTTTGCGATGCCCCACATCTGTCAGATTCATTGATCTGATCCCAGTTTAAAGCCTCACAGTGAATACACGTAGTTGATGCTGGATGGGAAAACGGGCAGTGTTGCTTCACTAACCTGACCTGTAACTCGGGGGGCCTTGACACTCTCGCTGCTCTCCCCATTGTGTGTCTGAACATCAAAAGCTTCTGTGCTCCACTGCCCTTCAACAGACGGCACTG
The DNA here is from genome assembly GCF_004355925.1 of Anarrhichthys ocellatus. Taxonomy (NCBI): domain Eukaryota; kingdom Metazoa; phylum Chordata; class Actinopteri; order Perciformes; family Anarhichadidae; genus Anarrhichthys; species Anarrhichthys ocellatus. The sequence goes on from NW_022280049.1 coordinate 4,268,420, forward strand.
CCCTTCAAAACCAAGTTAATGCTTAAACAGGTGAGTGGGAGTGCACAAACCCCATAATTCTCCCCCTCCATCACCATGGAGACGCCCCAGCCGCTTAAGAGGCCTAATGACTTTGAGGACATTTCTCTCTCTGTGCTCATTAGAGCGGCCTAATTAGAACGAGTGAGGATGCACGTTCAAGCTCGAAATGTGTTGTGGACATTGGATACGAACACAAAGCCCCATTTAAATGGTCACTGATTCACTTTAGGGAGACTTAAACAAGGTGTCAGGCTGGAAGTGATTGTGCTGTGGAATGCCTGCTCCACATGCTTTAGGTCTTTGCCCAATTTAAGATTATGAAGTGTTGTTTTCAAGTAAGCAGTCAGCTTACTCGAGTTAGTCTGTAAGTCAATGTACCAGCCAATTCTTTCTGAAGTAAAACAAACAAACTAGGACAGACTACTGCCTAACGTGTCAACAAAGAAAGTCAAAGCACCTCTTCCCCTAGACTGTTTCCATCTCTAGTGTATTTATTGTATTTGTGCGTACACTAGTGTATCGTGGGGTGTGGGATGGGATTCCTGCTGTGTTTTATGATAACCTGCAGCATCTTCCCGTGCGCCATAAAAACAGCGGGGAGAACATGTTTTCTCTCCCCGTAATTTGTACATCTTTACGACTCCTCCGAACCAAATAAGTTTTTCCACATGCTCGCCTTGACTTCAGCGGGTTCTGCATCATGCGTTTGGTATGTTTGTCATTGTGTGTTTGCCTAAAATTTCCACCCACATGATAAATGTGCATGGCAAAGCCATGAGAAAGGAATTCTCCCATAGGGGGCTACCTGCAGCTGCTAAATAAAGGTTTGTAATAATGGCACATTCAAAAGGCTCCATTATATTGTCAACCCTTTGAAACGCAGTTGTAGAAGTTCAATTCTATCTGGCCTCGGATCTAGACGGTGCATTGAGAGTGGGGTCACCAGAGACGGTACAGTAAAAGTGGGAGCAGGTCAGCCGACGGGAAGAGGAAACAGAAGGCCGGAGGTGATAAGTGATGTCATCGGGGAAGGGAGGAAGTGCATCTCTATAGGGAGCATATGGGGCATCCCCATGCAGCTGGTCAGCCCATTAACTGACGTAGGACAGGAAGAGTGTTTTGTTGGCATCATGCGGAAGAAGATCCGAATCGCTCTCTAGGGGTCTTCAATAAAACTTGCCAGCAAACGGTTGCCTAGCTACACATCCAGCAGATCCAGAACAACGTTGGCATTTATTTGGAGCGGTCCACGTGATGATGGCGACTTCAAGAAATCTGCGCCATTCAGAAATATGAACTCAGATTTGAACCAGGTTGCGCTCATCCACCTCAAAATCCTACTCGAAATGCAAAAAGACAGCCAGGTCACATCTTGCTGATTTATTTTCCGATAAACCGATATCGTCTCTGTTTACCTGTAGCGGGCTCCGGTGAGATCAGCTTGAAAATGCCCAGGCTTGTTTTGTTTGCGCTGGGGAGAGGAGAAGCGTCAGACTTTGGAAATGCCTGGAATCTGAGGTAGTAGTTGTGTGAGCAGATTTCTTCGTGATGGGGCACAGGCCCGCGAGAGACGACACTGTTGGCACAGCTCGTGATTAAAAACCTCAAGCACATCTGGGCATCTGGCTTACCTCATGTTAGCATGTGATGTCTACACACACCTCAGTGATTTATGTAGAGCTTATGATAAGACAGATGTGACATCCATTTTTTTTTCATCTGTCTTAATGTTGTGCTTCGGATGCACGTCCCAGCTTTGATGAGTAGGATGGTGGTATTTAGATAACCCTCGCATGCCATGAAGATAGCATTCGAACCGTGCTGTCTCTTAACTTAAAAGCCTTTTTGACTCACTTAACATGAGATAAGATTCTGCTCTTTCTCACACACACACACATTAAAAATAAGGTTTCCATTTCCTTGCAAAAGTTGCTGGGTCATATTGTTCTGCTTGCCTTAAGAAAGACTCCCACTGTGTGTGTGTGTGTGTGTGTGTGTGTGTGTGTGTGTGTGTGTGTGT
>NW_022280049.1:4270470-4290546 GCF_004355925.1 Anarrhichthys ocellatus
GTGTGTGTGTGTGTGTGTGTGTGTGTGTGTGTGTGTGTGTGTGTGTGGACACCTCAAAGTCCTCAACCTGCAGGTCTCTTTCATGTCGGATCAGGTTTGGAAATGGCTGTATATCCAACATGTCCAAAGACAACAAGGAAGGGGAGACTTCCAAGAAGAGCCCAGCAGTTTTCATTAGATACTGATCTCTTGTGGAGTTGCAGATGATACAGTCGTTTTGAGTTCCTCACAGCAGCTTTGTCTAGCAGACGTTTTGTGTTGTTGGACTTGATTAGCGCAACTCACTGTAAATCTGTAAAAAAAAAAAAAGCATCTATTTTCGAGAGTAATAGTCCATCGTGTTTTAGCCGTTACCCGATACGTCTGTCATGAACGCATCACACATGAGCGCGGTTGTACCCAGTCGTCAAGTGAAGAAATGGGGATGTTTCTTACAACACGGTGTGCTTTCCCCAGTCCCTCCTCTGGCATGATCCGTGGTCTGCTAGTGTGAGTTCACAGCTTTACTAAAGAGGTCAGAGCTCGCATTTTAGTCACAGTGAGTTGGAGTTGTTTGTCAGGCCATAACCAAGTCGAGCACGGCGTGTCTGTGGCATTTGTCATAGCAAGAGAGGATTTTGGGAAAAGTTGGGAAACACTAGAAATGCCTCAGGGAATTTGCATCAAGTTAGATGGTCGGGGGAATTCCTGTCTGCACTTTTAAGAAATTACTTCTCCATTTTTCTACACGGACATCCTTGGAATTTTGTTTTGAAATCCTCTGCATATGTGCAGCGTATGACTCGTTCATCAGTCATTGTCTACTGGTATTTCTGCAGTGTCCCTCGTCGGGATCACCGTTAACTCTATTGTTATCTTTTTTTATTTTATCACCGTCTTTTTTTCTACACATTTTTGAAGGTTTTGTGGCAGTGGGGTCTCTAACCTCAACAACTTTTTGCCAGTGAACAAAATGCATCTGTTGCATCAAGTATGGAACACTTTAAGTACCAAAAATGAATCTCATAGTCATATTTGTCGTCTTGTTTTCTTTTTCTTTGATCTGATTTCAATCAAAATCTTGCTAGTTGGACAATTTTTTAAGTTCTTCGCTTGTGTTCTGACAACATTTATCATTTGAGAATGTTTGCTTCTTGTGTCAAATTGGAGAAAAAAAAAAGAAAAAAAAAGGGGTTGTGGAAATACATGTTTATGTTTATGTTTATCTATAAATAAGTACAGTAATTAGTATTAGTATGTCAGACAGTAGATTGATACCACTGTCTCGTGTGTTTGCTGAATATAAAGTCAGTTTAGCTTAGCATAACTAGCATTACCACGTCATATCCCTGCTTCCAGTCTTTGTGCTAAGCTAAGCTAACCATTTTCCTGTTGACCATAACTGATCTTCTCACCCAACGCTCGGCAAGAAAAGTGAACACGCATATTTCCCCAAATTCTTTTAACTAAAGAGTGTTCAATAGGCGAGAGCAAAAAGGGGTCCAACTGGGATTCAAAACAACGGGTGGTCTTATATTTTACATTTTCTGTATTCATCTGATGGTTGTGCACCAGGCAGCCCTGCAGCCAGCTGACGCTGTTTTTATTCTACAGCTGACATACAGTGAAAGCCTGCACTCAGAGTCAGCAGTGTGTTTTGTCTGTGCGTGTGCGGTCCTGCGTTGCCGTGCGTACCCTTGTGTACCTGTCTGCGTGCGCTCATAGGTTTGTTTGTGCAACGTTGGTGCCCCGTGTGATCCAAAGGCAGCGTGTCGCATCATGTTGGGGCACATGAGTCCGCCTCGAGGCAACAAGTCATCCACGTGTAACTCCCAAAAGTCTCAACTTGCCTCACCTCTACGCCAAAGCCTTGACTCAATCTCTCCTGTGTCTTTCACTTTATATTTATATCTTTTTTTTTTTTTTAAATGCATTTCAAATACAGAGCTTACCGCTTGCAGCATCGGCTCCACTGGGGACATTCTCCCGGTATCTTCATCAGAAAGCAACCCTGTTATAGATGCTCTGATGTAAAGTAGAGGTACAATGCCTTGCTGTGTCTGGCATGTCGCTGGCATCATCTGGATGGCAGCCTTTATGTGCAACTAGTTAAAGGTTAATAATGTAGTGAGAGAAAGAATGTGAAAGAATAAAGAATGTGGGTTAGCCATTAGTCGGCATGTGTGTGTTTACACAGCCAGCCTTTTTCCCAGGTGCTACTCTATCCCCAGGATTACAGCGGAGGGGGCTTTACACACACACACACACACACACACACAGACACACGACCACAGTCTGCCTACCCCCCCCAAAAAAAGTGGGAGGGAGGTTTAGGGAGATAACAGATCAGAGGGAGGAAGGGAGAGGTAAAAGAAGTGTGAATTCAGCAGTGGGCAGGCTACAGCTCACCTCCAACACAAAGACTTCCCAGGACCAAGCACACAGAGAGGCTCTGACTATCTCCGGCACTATCTGCTCGTGTATGAATGAGCCGGATTGTCTCCTTCGTAACCTTGGAAGATGGTGGGACTCTCATCCACCGCTGTCGAGGGTAAGCGTTGAGGGGAAGCCTTTGTAGCTTGTCAGGATATTACCACAGCAGGTATCTTCGGCAAAAAAGAGGTGCGAGGATTTGGAAAGATATGTAAATATACTGACCGATGTGAAGACACATGCGCGTGTTGAAGGTGTTGTAAACATCAGACTGAACGCCAGACATCAGGTGATGTTTGCTTCGTGCCTGAAGCATCGTGCCAGCCTGAAGCATCGTGCCAGCTTGCTGGAATTCCAAGAAAGGCAGCAATGTTGAAGTGTTGAGAAAGCAGCAGTCTGCCACCCAGAATCGATAGTGCAACTTTGCGTTTTTCTGAGCCACTTGAGACTCTTTGTGGGATGCAAATTCTTGCGCGATAAGCTGGAATGTCTGCCTGCAACAATATTGTGAAACAGAGTTGCTGCCGAAAGAGTGATTTTGTCTCTTTTTTTTTTCTGTGTGTGTGTGTGTGTGTGTGTGTGTGTGTGTGTGTGTGTGTGTGTGCGCGATGTGAGGCAAGATAAGTAGGCTCAGCGTGAAGAAAGCCTTTGGCATTAAAAGGAGGGAGGAGAACAAACCTGTGCACCCGATCGAGGTCACATCATTCTTTAAATCACGGTTTGTTGGACGTGTTAGCACAGGTGCTCAACTTGCTGACATTACTCACCCCAACCCCCTCCCCTTCTCCCTCCCTCTCTCTCCCTCCCCTCTCTCTCTCTCAATCAGATTGTACAGAAGGTCTGCTAACGCAAGCCTCTTTTAAAGGTGTGAGTCTGCACTGGTAAACAAACTTCTGTCTCGGCCTCACTACTATTTGCACACTGACACAAAGACATTTTTTTGCAGAGTCTTGCACTATTAACAAGGTGAGGAATGTGCTTGATGTTTAACGGCAATTGTCAGACGAGTGTGAGGAGGTAAATGTTTGAGCTTTGAATGGCCCGCCGCATTCCTGCATGGTGCACTAAATGCACCCATCTTCTGTTGAATTAAGTTTTCTCTGATGGATGTAAAAGTAAAGTAATCAGCACATTCTTTTAGCTGCAAATATTCCAATTTCAAAGCATAAACCCATTTTCATGCAGCGTTACTATCTTATTCAAGCTTGTGTGTAGTTTCCCTCAGGTGCTTGGCTCACAATCTGTTTTATCTGACCTCTAAAGACACACATCCCACACACACACACACACACACACACACAGAGTTGCTGCAGAGATTTAAAGGGTCATGTGCTGTTTTAGATGTGCGAGAACTCTTTTGAGTAGTGTGGTGTCGATTACCGAGGCAAGGCCGAGGATTTAAGGGTGGTCTTACGGGCCTCACATCCCAACACTCTGCAGTAATTCCTCTTTGCTCATTCTGGCACAAGCGGAATTGTGCTGTAGTCGTCAAATTGGATGATAAGCTTTTTTTAGAGCGCTAAATCCAAGTGAAACGGTGAAATGGCTTTATGAGCGTTGCGATCCGCTTCAACTCCTTGAAAGCAACACCTTGATTTCTGAGTTAGATTTGATTTAATGCTGACCGGTGTGAATTTCAGTTTTCTCCCTGCCGTCGATGAGTCATGCTGTGGATAAGGTTCTGTCTCCCACTAGGTCAGGGGAAACCCAGCGGTGCGCTGCAGCCAGATTCTAAACAGCTGGAACCTCTGGCGGAGAGACAACACTCGCCGGGCCAAAACATCCCACTCTCATGAGTTTCCTCTCCGTCCCCGACGCCCACTTCCTCATTTCCCTTGGGTGAATCGGAGCTTAATGAGGAGACATTCCAGGTCCCTGCGCCAATTAATTCCTCATGCCCACTTCTCGGAGCGCGAGCGGGCTTTTTATAACAATAGAAGGAAACCGCACTACTGAAGCGACGGTGGAGCGGACGCAGGCGAACACACACCGAGTGTAGCTCTATTTACTCTTGACTGTAACCTTGGCAGAGCATTGTGGAGCCCATAGGAAGACCCACCTCAGGAAAGTATGTCTGTCTTTAGGGATGGGAGCAGTCTGAAAATGTAGAACGAAACATCGGTTACAAACGCATACATCTTCCAGATTATCAAGACCTCTGCCTGTCAGTGGTGATTACATACGAGCTCGCTGTGTCAGAGTGATTCATCTATAAGATTCCAACGTTCTACCTCAACTCATCTGGGTGCTGCTCAAACTGGCACATTCACACAACGGGCTGGCTTGTTGTCAGGTGCACCAAAAGTTCACCTTTAACACGCCCCACTAAATGCACATCGTGTGTGTGTGTGTGTGTGTGTGTGTGTGTTATGTGTTTGTTATGTGTTTGTTTACTTGTTGCCATATGACCGCCCCCCGAACAAAAGACTTTTCTGGCTCAGCAGCTGTCCCGTTGATGAGCCGAGCAAGATGCACGGTTCAGCAGGTCTAATGTGGCTGGACTGTGAAAATATGGCGCGGGGGGGAGAGGCAGACGAGTGTGACAGCAGTGACTCAGCCAGTCGTCAGTTTTTTTTTTGCTGGGGATTTTCAGGATTATAGAGGTGCATTAGGATAAGGCAATGCAGAGGGAAAGAATAGAGAAGAAGCTATGAAAACGGTAGAAAGAAGGGAGAATCAATTTTGTCCAATAAAGGAGGAATCCAAATATATACACACACACACATACACACACATCAGCAGCAGGTTGCAGACCTGTTCCCAGGACATCCAGCAGCCGGGGGAGTGAGACGGTTTATTTAACTTCTGTTCTGAAAACAGGGAGTGGACCAGATCAACATGCGATGTGGAAGATCATATATTCCGATATGCCGAGTCCTCAAAGTGTTACAGAACCTGGAGATCCTCGGGAAGAATCCGTATTGCAGGAGGTCTGCCTGCCTGAGCCAGCTTTTGGGCTTTTGTGAGGCCTGGACTTTAAATCTCTCCACTGTTAGATAAAGATCAGGTGCCTGTGAGACTACATTTGGCCTGCTCCGGGCTCTGTAAAGTGGTGCTTTGGTTATTCTGGTCAGAATCTCACATTTCTGCCAACATCTGTACGGTCTTGGCAGCGCGCTTAATTTACCTTCTTAGCATTGAGAGCGACAGTTGATTGAAGTTTGGGTTTGTGCCAAGTCGTGCCTGAGCCAGCAACATTTCAGAGCTGCTGCAGAAAGACAACACTGGTTTTCTTGCTCTTGTTTAGTCTGGCTTGTAACTGAGCGAGGAGGAGACGAGGGAGACTGTGTCGTAAGGTGGCAGATTGATATTGACAAACTGTGACAGAAAATGAAAGAAAGACACAGAGAAAGAGGCTCTAGTCTATGACATACACCCCTTTTGGTTTATTTAGACTTGTCCGTCTGACCTCTGCCCTCGACTGATAAACTGAAGCCGTACACCCCCCCCCCCCCTGACCTTTGCCCCGCTCTGTGCAGCGATGGAGGTGTTGGTGAGTGAGCTGGGCGTCCTGCTGCAGATGCTGGACCAGGAGAGCCTCAGCTCCTCCACGCAGGAGAAGAAGACCTCTGTGTGGAACCTCCTGCAGCAGATACAGCCATCAGGTCAGTGAGGAGGAGGGAGGAGGAGGGAGGAGGAGGGAGGAGGAGGAGGAAAGATTGATGAAGTGACTGTCTGTCGGTGACTTTCTTTATTTTTCATTCTCTTGTTTTGTCCGGGTTTTATGTAGACTCTCCGAGGGGTTATACACATAATAAAAATGTGCAACGCACTTGACATCTGAAAATCTCTTTCCTTTCCTCCAGTTTCAGGAACAGACTACATCTACATGAACTCAGCAGTGTACAGAAATGGCACCAGCTTCGTAGAGTCCCTCTTCGAGACATTTGGTGAGTGTTGAGCTCCAACGCGAAGCTGTAAAATGTTCGCCGCTCTATATAAATGAGCTACAAATATCATGTTCTCTTTGTATGTAAGTCTCAGTTGTTGTCTCTTATAGACTGCGAGCTTGGAGACCTAAAGGATGTTACAGGTGTAACAGATGTGAAAGAAGACAAGAACACGCAGACGGACACTTCAAATCAGGCAAGTTGCCGAGATGTAGTCAGTTCCTAACTCACTCAGTTGCATTTGACACTGTGTGTGTGTGTGTGTGTGTGTGTGTGTGTGTGTGTGTGTGTGTGTGGGATGTATGCTGTTTGCTGTGCATCCTTTCAGCTCTCACCATCCAAATCCAACTTTGCACAAGACTAATACACATCCTAATGACTTGTGTCGAGAAAGCAAAGAGAAAACAGAGATCGTGTTCCATGTTGTTTCCCACGCACACATGCTCATCAGTCTGCAAGCTGTTGGAAGAGTTAAGATGCAGGGGCCCGCCCAGAGCCCATGTGTCTAATTTATGGATATCATTTTGAGGGTTTTACTCTGTGTCTCTTTGATGATGTAGTTCATATGCTGTGGGAAAACAATTATATTTCATGGTTATGAGGGAAATTTGAGAGCTGTGTTTGTATGTTTCTCTTAGCAGAACTGTGCAGGCTTGCCAGCCCCGCGCTCCGCGAACTTTCCTCCCCCTCTGCCCACAACACCTCCTCCTGAGGAGTATTATGAGGAGGCAGTGCCCCTCAGTCCCGGCAAGTTGCCCGAGTACATCATCACACGAGGTCAGCATCTTCCCGCCCCTGCTGAACTCGGGGTCCTCAGTGTAACTTAGCTGTAAAAGAAAAAACTCCCAAGTCTGTAATTACGAAGCACAAGTTGCATTAAAGTGTACGATGGAACATAAGGAGTAATTAGGGATTTTTTTTGTCTTTCATTTTCAGTCAGGCCTAGCCCTCCCAACTCTATAGAGGATGGGTATGAAGATGCTGAAAACAACTACCCCGCTACCTGCATAAACACGCACCGCAAGAACTCATGTGAGTTGAGAACAATGTCACCCCCTAAAATTAATAATATTACAGAATAAAACCTGCCTTTTTATTTTTTTTACAACAAATAACTCACTTTGTCTTCTCTGTCGTTGTCCTAGCAGACAACGACTCCGATGCTCTGAGCAGTTCCTACGAGTCCTACGAGGAGGACGAGGAAGAGAGGAGCCCCGGCGTCGGACTCACTCATCAGTGGCCCTCGGATGAGAGCTCCATGCCTCCTGCCAGGGACTGTCGCATCTGCGCCTTCCTGCTGCGGAAGAAACGTTTCGGCCAGTGGGCGAAACAGCTCACCGTCATACGGGAGAAAAGACTACAGGTGGGAAGCTGTACATTCGATTAAACCCTCGGGAAAGCACGAATCATGCATTTCTTCTTCTCTTCTTTAACGCACAGTATCCTATGTGTCCTCCTTTCTGCAGTGCTATAAGAGCTCTAAGGACACAAACCCCTATGTGGACCTGCTCCTGCCCCAATGCACCGTGGTCTACGCACCCAAAGACAGCAAGAGGAAGCACCATGAACTCCGTTTCACCTTACCCAATGGAGATGCACTGGTGCTGGCTGTGCAAAGCAAGGAGCAGGCCCACAGATGGCTCAGGGTGAGCTTACACTTTGAAATGACATGTTTGCATGCAGGGACACAGACCGGCAACACAGCCATCAATCTTGTCGACAATCGCCGGAAGCAGTTTTTGATGATGTGGACACACAAAAACCTCAAAAGAACGTGTACTGTCTAGTGACACATGTAAACTAACCCCCCCACACACACACAGGTTGTTAGAGAGGTGAGCGGTCAGAGCGCCGGGCCTGAGGAATCTGCGTCTCCCATCATTCCAAGAAAAACTGAACTTGACAAGGTAAGTGCAGGAAGAGAGGATGTTTGCGTTGGAACGCTCCTGTCATTTTTTTTTTTTTTTTTTTTATCCCCGAGACATAATTCATCTTTGCAGCCGAGGTGAGGAAAAGTCGGTGGCATGCAGCAATTGTGTTGTCACCATAAATTTCTCCTAAACAATTGCTTGGGCGAGACACAGTAAACAGTGATAGCTGTGTTTGGCTTGCAGAACAAAGAGGACATATGCCGTGTAATTGGGTGTTAAGGCAGCAATAATAGGGGTGGTGGTGAGTCAGTGTTGGAGCAGGCACATCCTTCCTGTAAAGCTTACCAACCTGTCGGAACATAAAGTGCAAAAGGCCCTTACGTGAATGAAAAGAAAGGAGCCGTTATAGAGTTGTTAGGAGAAAAAGGCAAGAGGATAAGTCTGTTTGTCTAATTCCACCTTGTGTGAAAGAATGAAATAATCCAGAGGCAGATGCATGTAAGCTTGATAACAAATTCTCTCTATTATAGTCATTTAGCTTTGAATTAAGACATGTTTGCTGTGGTTTGATCCTGGCAGAGAGACAGATCCTGTGTGGGGACTTAGATTCCACTGTTGAAAGTCTAAACCTGAGTTTGTGTGCTTCTTCCTCAGAGGCTGTCTGCAGAGAGGAACACATCAGACTCGGACAGTGTGGGTGTGTCGACTGTTGAGAACTGCAGAGAGAATGGTGAGACAGGAAACAGGCTCAAATCAACACAGCAGCTTGTTAAAAAAAAGATATTCTGTAACTTTAGCTTTTTTGTTTTTCCCCCATTTGCTATCCATCTCAAGTCATCAGAAAATAAGTTTGTCCTGTTGTCATCACGTAACTTACTTACTAATTACAGTTTCCACATGCCAAAGATACATCGGGACAAAAAGCAACTGTTTAATCTTTTCCTTTTTGATGCAGGCAAGGTGAAGCGGGGGGCTTTCGCTGCGGGCCGCAAAATCACGCGCATCATCAGCTTCTCCAAGAAGAAGCCCCCTCGGCCAGGAGATCCCCGGACCTCCTACACCGACCCTCGACGAGGTCAGACCCCGACTCACTGACACTCTTGAGATCTCCTTAGGTCCCTAGAACTCTTAAATCTCCAGGCGTGTTATTTTTCGCTAATTTTTTCTCTCCTCACCGTGCAGGCTATGTGGCGGTGCTGGTGAATCAGGTGTGGCGGGAGCAGTGGTGCTGTGTGTGCAGAGGCTCCCTGCACTTCTACAACGACAAAGGAGACGCTCGGACCTTCCTGCCTTCACTTCCTCTCCACGGCTGCGAGGTGGTCCCGGGGCTGGGACCCAAACATCCCTTTGCCTTCCGAATCCTACGGAACTGCGCGGAGGTGGCTGCTCTGGAGGTGAAATACCGAGCATTCGTTGCTTCGTTAAAGCCGCACTAATCATTGTTTTTATTTCGACAATAGGTCGAATGACTTGGGGGTCGCTTTTAGTGACGAACCCACAGGGACTTACCATGGCACCCTGCAGTTTGTCTCAACTTTACAGAGAATTTTAGTGTGGAAATTCAAAGCTGACATGTCCCTTCTCTTTTTAGGCGAGCAGCTCTGAGGAACTCGGGAGGTGGCTCGGCGTCCTCTTGGCAGAGATGGGCTCCGCGACAGATCCAGAGTCACTGCACTACGACTACGTTGACGTGGAAACCATCGCTAACATCCGCAACGCTGCGCGGCATTCCTTCCTGTGAGTGAGACAGAAGGGAGGGGGAGGGGGGGGGGGGTCGGAATACTTACACGAGGTCAAAGCAAGGCCTCTGACCAATGCCATGATGTTTAGTCCCCGTGCAGATTTCATTTCTCCTTCTTCTCTGGTCCTAGGTGGGCCACATCCTCCAGCAGCACCTACACAGACTCCAGAACATATGACGAGGTCCCTAATGAGGACATGCAGGTGGGACACATGTGCTCACACACGTTTCTTTTCAAATTCAGTTAAACCTTATGACTTATGCCTTACGTTGATGCGACAAGATTAGAAGCTGCATGTCTGTGTGTGTGCAGCTGTTGGGCACTGTCGCTGTCTGAAAATGACACTCCGTCTCAGTCACCCGAACAGACAGACAGTGCTCTGTTACATGCCCATCAATGATGGCTTTTTGTAGGCCAGAGAAAAAGCAGTGTGTGGGCATGGGAGAGAAAAAAAAAAAGAGACTGATCAAACTGGTGACAGGAAGGCAAGAGGTCATGGCAGGTTTACAGCCCGTAAACTCCTTTCTTAACCCCACTGACATGCACTTAAACACATGCCTCTCACCACCTAGAGCCACAAACATCTCACACCTCAGACGTCTCAAACCAATACATTTGAAGATAAGTATATTGCTTAGCCTAATATACAAACTTTGCTTTCTTGTTTTCCCCTCCGTCGTCATCCTTCTCTTTGCATCCTCCCACATCTGTCATGTCCTCTCTAACCCCTCTCTACTCCACCCAGTCAGGGGAGGACCGCAGGCAGCAGTCTGGGAATCAAGGGAAACGGCGCTCAAGTTTCTCCAGCAGCGACTCTGACCGAACCAAGCCTTTGGTCTCCCTCAAACGAACGGGCTCCAGTAAGTATGTTTAGTCGGTCCACCAAAGTAGCATTGCCGTTCCTCCCGTGGTCCTGGCCTATTCTCATGAAATATACTGATGAATTGATTGACATTTTTATTTATGCAGTGGAAACTGAGTGATGGAGACAGTGTTTCTCATTTCTATGGGTTAGAGATGCTAACTCAAGTGACGTCACTTGAGTCAGCAGTGGAACATATTTCTGGGTGCGGCGTTGGAAAGAAGTGAGCTCGCCAGAAATCTGCAGCCCGCTCCTCATCTCTGCTTGAGCATTACACACCCAAATCTCCAACAGTTACATTAACAGTCATGCCCAGGTTATGAGTATAGTTTGTGCAAAAGAGAACCAAAAAGTAATCCTTGTAGAACCCCTTTGATAATGGTGAGGAATGTTGATTGCGCACCATCAGCCACAAGACACCGAGCCAATAGCTGTGAGGCACTTCAATGACCCGGACTGTATCAAAGGCATTATGATGGATCCACAATCAGAGTTTCACATGGACATGTTTATCTTGAATATTCACAATATCATGCACAACCAACCAGACAGCTGAGATGTATGTGTATACAGTAGGGCCAAGTATCTTTTCTGCCTCCCACCCCTCTCTGCTTTCCATCTGTATCTCTCAATAAAAAGAAGGGGAGCAGCCTGCTGCCCTTCGAGGGAAATAAGAATAATACAGATGGCACCTCTTAATATAGTTGTGTGTCACACAGGCGTTAGATTGCAAAGCTCTACTCCTGCTGTAGCTTACACTCGTCATACAATCCTTTCAGTGGTGCACCAATTCACAGACACTCCTAAACTTTGAGCTTTTATCCGGCTCAATATTTCCCTTTTTTCCTCTTCTCCCTTTCCGTCCGTAATCTCTTCACTCGCCTCTCCCATTTGCTCCGTTGTGTCAGTTGGCCCAAAAAAAAAACGAGATGAGCGTCCTGAGTTTCGGAACGTGATATCGCTGTGGTCGGCTGTCTCAGTGCTCCTCTCTCGGTGCCGTTTCACGGGCCTTCGCTGTGACGTTCTGACACATCAAAGAGCCGGCGCTCTCCATGGCTGAAAGCTTCAGGATGTAACCTGAGATTTAGTGGACACTCGCATTAGATCTGCTTTTCTTGCCTCTTGACCTCTCCCTCAGCAGGAGGGTGTGTGTTTTATTTTCTATTCATGCATCGTATCTGTGTGTCCTCCCATAATTCTTTGTCTGAATCATGAAAGATAGGTTTGAAACTGTGTGCTACGCTTTCATGTAAGTGGTGGAAGTGGCGTCACGCCTCCTCAAGCGAGGAGCGTGACATTAATTTAAGGACAGACGGAAAGACGGCTGTGAGATGTTTTGTCTCCTTCCCATAACCCCTGCACATTTGGCCCCTGCTCACCTTTGCTCCCTTCTGACATCTCTACCCAGACGCCAACCAATATGGAAGGTATGGGAAAACGCGAGCGGAAGAGGATGCCAAGCGCTACTTGCAGGAGAAAGAGGAGCTGGAAAGAGCGAGGGATGGGATACGGAATGCACTCGTGACCCTGCGGAAGGAGAAGAGAGAGCTGAAGGAGGAGCTGAAGACGGCCTCCGGTAAGGAGACACAAAGCCAAACAGACGGACGGCAATATCCGGCAAAATAAACAGCGTAGCTAGAACTGTATGTACCTTGGTTAATGATCATGTTGATTAACTTCCGAAGCAAAAGTATGAGTTAGAAAACCAGCTTGATGGTTGAGTATTTGTCTGCACCTTAATCAGAAGGCTTGAACATAAAGTGCACGTTCTGTATTCCTGCTCTGTGTCTGACCTCCATTATTAGAGGGCCGTGTGAGAAGACAACATCCCTGCAGGCATAAATAAAACATCTTAATTGCTTTTATTATTAAAACCAAAAAATGTGGTTCTGAAAATTCCTTCTAAATAGGATTTATTTCCTTCAGTGTCACACAGTATGCTGCCAGAAGTGGTGGAAGAGTAAAAGTAGCATACCGGATTGTAAACACAAGTAAAAGTACAAAAGTAGAAGCAGAAAAATGAATCGCAAGTGCTTATTAGGCATCACAATGTAGCATGTAGCATATTATTGGATTATCTTTCACTACTTTCATGTAGTTTAATCGATAACAATACATCGCAATTTATAAACTCATCACAGATTTTTTTATGTTAAGTTTTTAATTTGAGTAAGTAGTATCTATAGCTGTAGGAGAGTAAAAAGTTCAATAGTCTTTCTGAAGTAGTCAAGTCTTCATACCATCTAGAAAAATCTTCAAAACACAAAATCTACCTTTCAGTTCCTCGTGTGTCTCATTGTGTTGTGTGTGTCGCTGTGTTTCTGTGGAGCAGACAGGAGGACGTTCTCCCTGAACAAGCGCGTGTCCCAGCTGGAGGAGGCCTGTCGAGCTAAAGAGGCAGAGAGGGTGGACCAGGAGCTCCGGCTGTCTCATGTCCAAGAAAACATCAAGAAGAGTCTGGCCGGCGGAGCGCTGGGCGCACCTGTTGAGGCTAAACCCCCAGTTAAGGTGCGTTTGTTGCTCTATGCGTAAAGACGCACTTCTTTATCTTTACATGCACACCTACTCTCATACACGTTGCTGTTTTACTTTTTATTTTTGGGTAGGCCTCCGGCAAAAAGACGCAGAATATCTACAGTGATTCTTTGCCAGTGAACTGCGCAGCGGAGATGCGTCGGAGACCTCTTTCTGTTTACGCTTCTTCAGGAACTGTCATGCGGAAGGCAAAGGTAACGCTCACAGACACTTCCTGAACAGTTCCTCAGCCTGTCATTACGGACAGCTTTCTCTCTCGGGCTTCCCAGGGGGTTGATAGGATCACAGCAGCATGTGTCATCATCTAATGGGGTTTTCACAGTTCACACGCAAATAGAGAGACGGTCTGCGTGTGTCCACACAGTCACTTTGGACATTCACAATTAAGTGCCTGGTACGTGTGAGTGTATGTTGGGTGATTATGACCAAACGGGATTCTGTCACGACACACGGATGTTTGGTATCACTTTCAGCCATGACCTAAATAGTGTATAGTTTATTTCTGTTTTATTTTTTCTAAAAACAATTTATAAGAAACGCATTGAATCACTGATCGCTGTATAGACAATATTTGTCATTATTGCCATTTCTGTAAGTCTGATAAATATTAAGATATAATGTTTTTTTGTATGTTTGCGTGCACATTTCTTTATTACATTGCAGTGGCATAACTAACATTGTTTTATTCTGTACTATTTGTTTTTTTTGTGCAGCTTATTACTCATCACTGCAATCATTTCCAATTCATTTCTTGGAATGATGACCTTATTTCCACCTTGTTACCTTGTAAATCACCTACATATGTTCCATCCTTCACAGGAATGGGAGTCAAAGAAAGAGACCTAAGAGCCGCATCATGGAGAGGACTGGAGGAAGAATAAATGGATTTCTTTGTGACATTCAGTCCTACCAAGGATAACGTCACATCCCAGACAACAGAAAACTGTAATGAAAGATATCAGCCACTAGGTGGAGGTACATCTCGCTGAATATTTACTCTTCTGTCTTCCTAAAAGGACTTCTCCAAATGTGAGAAAAAGGACTTCTCACTGTCTGTGTAGCCAAGTACTTCCATTGTCTCTGCCGACGCTTATTCAAATGTGGCAAACAGGAAAGAAGCAAGTAAGACACAAGAAAGGTGTATTGAAAAGCACATTGCATATTGTTGTAATGGAAAGGCCACAAGGGATTGCATTCTCATCCGGTGTTGCATATACGGTGAAATGTTTAATTGTTAAGGTGCTGTGTGAGAAATGTGATGTGTTGGCAAAATAAGTTGATGGAGGTAGTTTAAGCCACAATGTGCCTTTCATATAGTATGTTTTTTTTTCTGCCTGTACAGAGACTACTGTTACTATGTTTTATACTTTTATACGTTTGTTTCTCTTCATCATCATTAATCATACCTGTCAGAGGTATTCAGTTATGTGCCATGGAGTGTGTTATCATTTCTTTTTGACAGCACTTCTAAGCTTCTCCTCTCAGGTTGAAGCTGTGCTACACCGCAAACAAATCATCTGCTGCGTAATCCTACATCCACTTGACTGTTTTTGGCAAACCCCTCACCATATGTAATTTTATCAACTCTTCTGCCGAACCCGTGGTTAACTTGTGCACTTTACTGTTCTCCTACCTGGATAAGGGAATAATAAATGTGTCTTATTCTCACACAGGTGATCTTTAATCAATTGTTACAGCACAGACCTATACTTTGCATTCTCCGTCACTGACTTATTACTTTTAATTTCACATGATATGCTGTGAAGTAAATATACAGTATAATGGTTTCATACAAACAATGTATGACAGCCAAAACAAGAAGAAGGAAGACGCACATCGACAGCAGTCACTTAATAAAGGCAATTCAATGCAGTTCAGGCAGCCTATTGTTTACAACTAGATGACTCATCCTCATTTGTTCCGTGGAATTGTAATTAAATAGACGGATACAGGCTTTGTATCGTCACTTCTACATGTTAAAATGTTAGAAGCCACCCATTCATACAATTATAGGTTTCAATACGGAGTGTGCTACAAAGAAGACTTTCTGGTTCCTAACTCAACTGCTTTTCATCACTTTGTCGCCCTGTCTGCGGGACAAAGAGGTTTTATTCATGTGATACAAAAAAAGCTTGTATGATCAGCTTAAATCCAGGCAGTGGCAACTGGTATTGGGGTCTCAAATGAGGAGGTATAGCAGCTTCAGGAAGTGAACAACGCAGCAGCTGGGAAATGAACGCTCAGAGAAAGAGATAGTAAAGCCAGTAGAGGATATTGACAAAGAGAAATGCCAGGGGGAAAACTTTGCGAGAGCGGCGGTCAATGTCGTGCGGATTTTCCACGACGAAGACTGACACCACCCGACACAACACGTCCTTCGCCGAAGACGGGCCGCAGCCCTGTCCTGGCGCCTTGTCTTTGGCTCCAGCATTGTTCCTCGTGTCACTGTTGGCCGACTGCTCCGCGGTGGTGGCGATCACCATGGACTGGTTCGGTTGGGTGGACCTGACGATGGGGATGGAGCTGTTCCCGTTGGATTCATTAAACTCCCTCTGAAGCTCCTGGTAGACGGACAGATCACAATGTTTTTTTATTCTCTATTATTTATTATCTTTGAATGAGTTCCCTTCATATTTGAATGTTTTCCTCACCCTGTGTAGGTCCTCGATGGTGTGGTGCTTCATGGTGTAGAAGTGGGCGCAGGCGTACTCCACCAGTGCGCCAAAGATGAAGGTGAAGCAGATTCCCAGGTAAACGTCGATGGCCTTGATGAAGCAGTTGGCATTGGGCAGGGAAGTGCGGGCGCCCATCATCAGTGTGGTCATTGTCAGGACTGTTGTTACTCCTGGAAAATACATCATCACAGTGTTGTTTTCATAATGTACGGTGGTGGATGAACCTCTAATCCATGTATTGGTATCGTTATTGTTTTCTCCTTTGCTTTTGCTGTTGCTCTTTTATGTGAGGGTCAAATTGTGTTGAACTGGTTGCTGATGATGATATGTTGATATCTGTAAACACAACACTGTTGAAGTTATTAGTTGAGTGATTAAGTTCAACATCTTCATATTTAAATTTTGTATATTAAATTAAACTAGAAAATTCCTAAAGAAATTTTGACAGTGTGGCTTCTACTGCCTGAAGAAATCGCAATATATACACACGCCAATGTTACCGGTAGTGTCATTCAGGTTCAATTGAGACAGTGCTACTCTCTTTTCTGCATTTTAGATTCATACTCTTGGATTGAATCTTGTATTTGTGGGGCTTTTATTTTGAAAGGGTGGGACTGGGTGAGTGAGAGACAGTTATGCTCTCACTCTAGCTCTTAACGAGCCGTGCAAGAGCAGGAAAATCTTCTGTGATTTTTTCCAAACAAATTGCTCCAGCTCCCACAATTGTTACTCTTTATACACCATTTATGGCCCAAAAGCTTGGAAATGTTGTGCTGGTCGCAGTAAAGTGTCTATGGAATCCAACGGACTGACACATTTGGCTCAAAGAGCCGCAGAGCGACATGAACTCCAACCAAATGCTCCATTAGACTCCATGTTAAATCTGACCACTCATTTCTCAAAGAAAGCAGACGGTACCAGTTTTGTCTATTGCTCTGGAGCTCACATTATTAACACCACAAACATAAAAAACACATTACTGCGTTTGCCAGAGTCTTATCTTTCTCACGGTACCCATATTTCGGCACTCAGACTCCTGCTAATTTGTTAAAAGGAGGCAGGGGATTTGTTTAAAATCACTGTTTACTGTAATGTCAGTCAGTCAGTCAGTCAGTCAGTCAGTCAGTCTCTCTCTCTCTCTCTCTCTCTCTCTCTTTCTCTCTCTCTCTCTCTCTCTCTCTCTCTCTCTCTCAAGCCCACAGGATTACAATCGGTGTGCTTTGGCACAGGCAGTTTTACTGCCTTTGTGCCACACTGAAATATTGTACCTGCTTTATGCATATCTGCCTGACCATTATGGAGTCATACATAAGGTCATACAGCAAATCAATACTTCATTTTCTCTACGATAATAATTCAAATGGATGCACTCAGATGTACCAACGTTATAACACTTTGCATTGCATTGCAGTGAGAGATCTGGTACTGACCGATGCAGGTCCTAGCTGGAACGGAGGACTGGCTGATCCAGAAAGAGACCCAGGAGAGAACCACCAGCAGGACGGAGGGAACGTACGTCTCCAAGATGAAGAACAGAACGTTTCTACGCAGTGCGAAATGCAACACCAGCTTGGGGTATTGTCCTGCGTGAAGACATGAGATTTTGAAGGTGATGTATCAGATGTGTTCTCTTGTGCATAAGCTCCGTGAGTCAGGGTGGATTCTGGGAGTTGGAAGTGTCCTACCTGTCTCGTACACGGCCTCTGACACCGATGTGTAGTAGCTCTCCACGCTGTACTGAGCCAGCCGCAGAATGTCAAGACCCTTCACTGAATCATTCCCTCGGGTCCAGTAGAACACCACATCCTGCAGGTTGTAGCCCCCTGACCACACACACACATTAAGGCCTGCTGACCTGCTATTGTTAACATTGTCTCTTCAGTTTGATACTCACTACACTGATGATGATGATGATGATGATGATGATGATGAAAATGGTGATGAGCAGGGTGACATGATGGTGATGAATGTCCACACTTGATGGCGCTCACAGGTACTCACAGCTCTCCAGCTGCAGGGTGCACACCTGTCTGTCCATGGGGTACTTGGTCAGGTCCATGTTGCAGGCAATCGTAGCCGTGATGCTGTTGTGTAATCACAGCAAGAAAAAACAACAACACTGTTACTCCGTTCATGTACGACCGGGCTGTTAATAACGAGTGAACTAGTCTCCCCACCGGGCAAATATCAGCAGATCAAAGACATGCATTAGTTGCTTATATGATGCTGACTTGTTGCAATTCAATGAAAGTGGGGATATATTACTCACTTATGGATATCATAGTGTTCTAACCCAAAACCTGCTAAATACATTAGAAAACAAGTAACATAGCAGCTTTTTCATTGACAAACACGGACAACTTGGATCTACCGTAAAACCGAATTTCTATAATCGGCTTTATGAAATCAGACTGCACCTATGATTCAAAATAATATTAAATATGGAACATCCTGCACAACACTGCCCTTTCTGTCCTCAATAAAGTGCTCCATGACAGTGCGACATGACGGATTAGACACAGTTTTGAAGGCCATGAAAAATACAGAAATTCAGTGGCATTCCCTCAAGTTATATGACTGAGCGATGATACATAAGTGCCTTTTTTTCTTTTTTTAGTACAACCCAAGGCGAATTCATGCTTGATTACCACGACAATCATAACAACAGCTTGGTATTTAAAGAAAAAGCTGAGTAGATTTTCCTTCCCCTCCTTCCTCCCTTTTTTTTCTGTTGGAGCATTTATCAAATATCAATAAATGGGAAATCAATATACGTCAACCTGTACCGTAGGGCATAGAGAACGGTTCCGTTGCTGAAAATGCGTATGAGGCGGTTTTCCACCGTGACGTCGTGCAGGAAGGAGCGCTTGGAGTCGGGGATGAAGGTGTCGGGGATCCACAGCAGTGACACGAGGCGGCCGTCCACGCTGACGCTCTCGTTTCCGGGGAACACGAGCCTCGAGTCCCGCCAGCGCTGACGGAGGAAGATGGTTGCGGTGTAGTCCTAAAAAGGTGATGAAAAGAAGATTTTTTTTTTTTTTTCTTTTTTTTTTTTTTTTTTAATTCATTAATTTCTTTCATCAGTCACCCACTGACACAAAACACAGTCAGAAGAGGGGTGTACCATATTGATTTCAGAGATGGCATCGATGCTGGCGATGTCGAGACTCATTCCAATTTCCACAGGGCCCTCTATCAAAGACAGAGACACAGGGAGGTTTGGAAAGGAGTCTGTTTTCAGTCAGGGACACACACACACACACACACAACACATTTGCATCGTCTCAAACTCAACGAAACACTCACTTAACAAGCTCATTCCTACCATTGAAATTAGGTCTGAGGTAGCGGTTGTATCCTTTCATCAGCTTCTGAATCGTTGGCTGCAGCTGAGAGTCGTTCCATTCTCCCCAGTGGTTGTTAGAATACGTACAACCACTGAGGAAGAACAAAGAGAGAGACAGAGAGGGAACCATAAAAGTTGGAGCAAAACACGAGCCGAGGAAGTGCATTTCAAATCGATGTGTTTTCAACCCTTTTTTTTTTTTTTTTCTCACCCCTGTGTGACGGTCAGGCAGAGGGTCAGCAGCACGTGCAGCAGGACAGACATTGTGGATCGGCGGTGCAGAGGTCAGAGGTCAGCAGCTGTGCTCGGGGAGACGTGACAAACAGAAAAGGTAAAGAACCCGTCCCATCACAGGGGATGGCACCGTTTCACCATGAGGTGGCAGCACCTCACCGAGCGTGATCCCAAACACTGGGGGGGGGGGGGGAAACGTAGCAGCCCAGCAGACGTTCATTCTCACCCTTTAATGTTATCAAACTGTGCCTCCCCCCCGGCCCTCACACTTACGGAAAATGCGCTACAAAAAAACAAAGGTGTATCGATCTCCCCCTCCCCGTTATATGCATTCACTAGTAGCTGCTTAAGAATACAGAAAGAGATGGAGGCAGTCTCCAGATAAGACATGCGTGCACCTACCTACCTGTTACCATGCTTGTTTGTGTGTGCGTCGTGCACTCAAGTGTGTGTTCTAGTCTGTCACCTGCTGATTAATGTGGCTGCGACCTCATGATTTATTCACAAAG
>NW_022280049.1:4290646-4303187 GCF_004355925.1 Anarrhichthys ocellatus
CCCCCTCTTATAACTAATCCAGTCTCAACTCATCAAGGATTCCCCATTATCTAGTCGTTACTCCTCTTACAGATAAATCTCACTGTCAGCAATAGACTTTAGCCCTGATTACGTCTTACTTTCATTGGATAATCAAAATCTCTCATTCGTCTTCAGCCGTTCCCATTACATCCACACGTTCCCCAGAGCCTCAGCAGAGGATTTCCACTAAAGATGCAATGTTTTATTATTTAACACAGAGCTGCCAGTGTGAGTGATGCTGCGGCGCTTGCTTTTCGAACGGCCATAATGAAAGTTAAAGAGCCATAGAATGTCATTAGGCTTGTCTTTCTACGCATGCCAGTTGTTGATTAATTCATCTCACCACATTTGTCCCTCATTTTCTTGTTTATCGCTCCGGACGATTATTTGTGTTGGTTTATGCCTGCCCTCTCCCTTCTCTCATCACTCCTTTAGTCCACACTTCCCATCAACTCTTTCCCTTAAGCTGTGCATCAACTAACTATATATATTGAGTCATAATATATTTCCTTTCTTTACCTTCGCAAAGAAATAGTTTGTCTTTTTATACAATACGTTTTTGTTAATGATACCCACAATTTTCTCATTCCTAGGTTTGGTCTCTTTCTCCTACCTGTTTCCATCTACTGGTTTCCTCGGGTCACTCCACTTCTCTTTCTTTCCTCCCCGACTCTTGTCTTCCGCTGCCCCAAATGTTGCGAGTGGCTGAGATTTCCCTCCTCCTTCGGCTATCAGTGATTTAAATCCCGGCGTTTCTTCGATCTGAAAGACGAACCTCAGTTGCCTCAATCATTTGGTCCTGGTGTGTGTGTGTGCGTGTGTGTGTGTGTGTGTGTGTGTGTGTGTGTGTGTGTGTGGGTGGGGGGGCGTGTGTGTGTGTGTGTGTGGGCGCTAGTGCTGGTTGTTTTGTTGTTTGTGCATCTGTCTCTCTGCACAACTGTATTCATCCCCCCACATGAGCCTCTGTGCACCCCTCTCTCTCTCTCTCTCTCTCTCTCTCTCTCTCTCTCTCTCCATTTATGCCACTCACCCTCTCATATGTGCTGCATCTCTCTCCTCTTTTTTCACTGACCCCCACCTCCACACACACCCGTACTGTACGCACACACATTACCATCCAGAGTGATCAGCCATATCACTTATTTTTCTCTCCTTCATTTCTCCTCCTCCCACACGTCTTTTTTTTATTCTTTTGGGCCCTTAATCTCTATCTACCTCCCTCCCCTCCAATTTACACTGACACCGCACCTCCTTCTGGGCTTCAAAGATCTCCTCTGTCTCATTCCCTCGTGCCCTCTCCCTCCTCACCTTCAACTCCGTTCCCTTGCATCAGTGTCATCACCGAGTTAGTTTCCTCTCAGCTCCGTCTCCAAAATACCCATGTGGCTCCTGTGTGATATGAAGAGACGATTAAAGACTTTTCCCTATTTGCCTCTCATTAAACCTTATTGGAAATGGTATCCATGTCTTGTCTCACTCCTTAAACCCTCTTTACGATATCTGCTGCTGTGCACATCTTTTGATGTTTCTGAAAGTAACAACAGGAGCAGAATGCCTTTGTGAATTTTGTGATTAGGGTGGTGATGGTGATGACTTATCCACACACACAGCAGTCGTCCACACGTACACCAAAACGCTTTTTTGTGCTAAACGGTCAATCTCTTTGATTGATCTGTATATGCCGTTCGTTCTCCAAGTTTCAACACTGATTATAACGCCTGACCTCGGAGGGCCCATAGGAGTTCCAGCATGTGTGAGAAAGCCTTGAGGGTATTCAGCCTAATAGGATTTCAGCCCACACCATCGACCCGCTGCAGCCTATTGCTTTCCCAGCCTGCGTTCCTCAGCACCGAGTGCTCATGTTAACTGGTTGCTAACAAGCTGATATGTTCCAGGTTATTTGAGTGCATCAGCGTCTCACTACGGAAATCTCTGTTAATCTTAATGTCATGCTCTGGTGGCTGAAATCTTTTTTCTTTTTTTTTTTACATTTAATGATAATGGTGAGGAGTGCTGTGGAATGAACATGGCATAATCTGATTTACACACTGTGTGAGTACACACACACAGTCACAGTCCCTGACAGTGACGGAGACAAATGGAGACATTTGAGAAGCACCTGGGGGGGAGGATGTCAGATCTGTGTGTTAGGGGGCTAACGAATAATTATGGTCGGACCAGCGATGTCGCAGTGGCGGAACAACTCAGTGTTAGTCAGCATCCAGCTGACGGCCTCTGCCTACCTGCCTGCATTTTAACATCTGTCTGTGATATGTTTTTTTTTACTTCTCTCGCCGCTTAAATGCCTGTGAAATCCTACGTATCCGTCCACATTTCTCTAAATTCCTTTATTGGCTAGCTCACTTTGCACGCTCTGACTATTCACCTGCCAGCTTCCTGTTCCTTTACGGCTGCTCTAATTGGTTAATTCAACTTTAATGTCTTGTAAAAATCCCAGACATATATAATACTAGACGTTTGGCAGCCGCTGCAGTTAAATCCAAATGCTCCGGCTTTAGAAAACGTGCCAAAAGCTAACTAGGCCCGGTCGGTTGATCAAAATGCAATTGATTAAAACGTTGTGTTCTTATGAAAGACCCAATCCACAGCATTAGAATCATCATTTGAATAGGACGTGCATTTCTGCGTCTAATGCTGGGCTTGCATTAGGCGTGTGTTTGTGTATAGAGCTACACCGCGAGCCTTCCAGTCTCTGCCTCACTCATTAAGGTCCACATATCAATAACTGGTCCCCTTTGATCACCCCCTTACTTAATTTTTCATTTGAAATGCAATCAGTTATCCAGGGCTAACGGCTCCCCGCTGAATGCATACGTGTACAGCAATTGGACTTCCCAGTTATGTGTCACTCGTCTCCACTATTGCTCCTCTGATCTCACCTTTATAGCCTCCAGTTTGCTCTCCCATCCATCCATTCATCGATTCATCCATCCATCCATCCATCCATTCATCGATTCATCCATCCATCCATTCATACATGCACACATCATCCTCCCCTCACATCTTCTGTCCAGTCAAGAACACTTAGTGCTGCACTTTGGTTTCTTTCCCATCAATCCCCTGTTGCGTAACCGTCTTTCTCTGAATCTCTTTGGCTCGCTGTCTTCGACTCCATTTCTATTTCTCTGTCCGTGCCTCTCGCTGCCGCTCTATTGTGAGGGAGGGGAAAAAAAGCATTTTGACGACACCATGTTTCAAGCAATGAAAGCCCATGCTTTGGCTTGTAGATTTGCTGTCATGTGACAAATGGAAATGTCACAGGACTGCTCATGAGACAGACGGTGATAAATCTCACCTAAATGACTTGTGACGGCTGCCATGTCCAGGAGGAACACGTATAATTTAACGTGACGTAGTCTCCAGGCCGCCCGTGCGCTCTGAGCCAGCTGGCATGTCTCCCCATGACTGTTGGGTTTTCTGTTGTCTTTCTTCAGAAAAGAAATGGACATGAAGTTGTACTTTAACATTCCTCTCTCAACTCTTTGTTTCCCAGAAGGTCTACTTACTCAGGCTCTATGCCCTAGGCTTTATCTGAGGCAGAGCTTAAGGCACTTCTTCTTTTCCCTTTTGTCTTTTTACTCTTGTCGTTCCACTCGTTGATCCCAAATTATCAACTGGTTTCAGTCCTGTCTCCTTTCTATCTAAGTTCCTGTCTGGCAGTCTTGTTATCATCCCCCTACATTTCCGCATAATTCCACTTTTCATCTCTTTGCAGTCAAAGTTTGGCGAAGTGTTTTTATGTGTGACATTAGCTGCCTGGTCCCCCAAGAACGGTATATTCACAAAAGTATAATTAAAATGCTTTGAAGGCAATGCTCATAGAGCATGGCACAGCATTCTGTTTGGGACTGGGAGCAGAAACCCACCTGCAGGACTACAAACCACAAATGCATTTGGTGCATCAGTGAAATAGCTTATTAAAAGTAAACACCCTCGGACGATTAGAAACAACCAACCCGTTCTCATTCCCAACCCGTCGCATACATCCGCTTGGTCGGGGTCACTTTTTAGCACACTGGGAAGCCTGCCCCTTGACTTTACTTAGGTTTCTGCAACAAAACTACTTGGTTTGGTTGAGTGAAAGATTCTGGTTTAGGTTAAGTTAAAATAAGTACTCTGTTTTGCAACTTCAGTTATGTAGTCTGCGAAGCAATGGGGGTTTTGAATGTGGTTTTGTTAAGATGCCTGAAATAGGGTCTGTGGTTAACACAAGTTTAAGAGATTTTAACGTATCGTTTTCGGTCTAAAATACATGAGTAAATAACCCCCACATGAATTTTTAAGCTTTAACGTGTCTTGAAAAAGGTGACAAGTGGCTAAATGAGACTGCTATACTTCATCACGTTGACTAGTCTGGCTTTACAGCCTCGTTTTGTTTATACTCTTGCTTATGCGGCGGTGTTCGTTCATAGCCTAGCTTTAAGCGTTAGCGTTTTACTTTTGCCGATTGCATTCACGCTTCGAAAATCATAAAAGTGGTGTCAATTGTGAAGATTATCTTGCTTGACAAAACGTGTCATAAATCCAATTGGCTTCTTTGTCGAGAGAACCAGTGCGACTTTAAATTATTGGGTTGGCCTACAAAAGTACGTCATCCCTGCAGCACTCTTTTCAGGAAAGTATTACTGGCCCCTGGCTGTTTGAATTGTTTAGTCTGGCATTTAAACTAGCCATTATATAAGCAGTCTGCAAATTTGCGCATCAGTTAATAAATAAATAAATAAAGATCACCTTCTTTACACTTCAGCAAAATGACAAATAATCCTTTGAGTTGATTATTGATAGGCCACCTGATGGTTTCTTTTCTTGTGCCTTGTATGAACAATTAATTATATACTGTATTATTAACAGCAGGATTTACACTGAAAAGTGACCTGTTAAGTAGAGCCGAAGTGGATGAATAAAAAAAAAAAAACGTTGCTAAAAAAGCAGCTGCTTCGACGCTCTCCCATGAGTACATTGGGATTTGTACCGAAGCCCAGTGGAGGTGAAAAATAGAATCATCCTTTGAGAAATAAGCTGCTTACTCCCTCGATGTTAACATCGTATTTTCTGTCTTCAGCCGGCCGCCACTTGTAATGGCTGGGAGTTTATTCAAGCTTTAAACCCTTGTAACCCCCAAATTGTAAAACATCATGGCATCATGAGTACTGTGTGCAACAACGCAACAACCACGGCTAATTTAATGGACTGGTTTTGTAGCCAGTGATGTGAGATGTTTACCTTCACAAAAGGTAAAATGACACCGTGACTCAAGGTGAAGTCAGGCACCCATACGTGCGTAAGTCAGTAAGACACTGACTCTTTGCCCCAAGATGCCGCTGGTAGGGCTGATAAAATTTGCATGATTTTAACAGACTTCTAATCTCAGATAATAACACTTAATTACCCACCTGCCTTCAATACTATCTTTATCAAACTAACGTCTGTCCCTTTATCCTCAGGGATAAACGCTGCACATTCTGTAATAGGCAAATTTTGTGTTGATACAAAAATAATATGGATTCTACACCTTAATACAGTGATTTTCAACCGCTGTGCCGTGAGAGATCGCAAGGTGTGCAAAATGTCCAATTTAATAACAAATACTTTGCCAGTGTTGAGCGTCTGAGCTGCAATATAGTGGCTGGCTAAGTAATACATGCTGTTCCATGCCAGTGGGTGACGGTAGGTAGCGCAGTAACGACCGTGTTCATTTAAGACAGTAGAATGAAATGACGCGCGGGAGAGGTTGCGGTGACGAGACGAACAGCGATGGAGAAATATTTGAAAAGTAAAAATGCAGACTCTGAACTGGGCCCTGGACAAAATAACCCAGATGAAAAGCCTAGTAAGGATCAACACATTTAGAGACTTGTCATTAAATTGTACATATATCCGGCCCGCGGTACAACGGCCCGCCAGAAAATATCATATGTTTATCATAACTGGCCCGCCACACCACAGAGCTCCGGGACGAAAAGTGGCGATGTGAGCTGGCTTTTTGTGCAACATGACGAAGCATCTCACTGCGCTAAACCTCCAGCTTCAGGGACGGGGACGTATGATGACAGACATGTGTGATGCAGTAAAAGTCTCCACCGCTGTGTTCCCGACTGCGCATTTTGCTGATAAACTGGGTGCACGTGGCACGCAGTTCACGCTGCGATTTACCGACTTTGCTGCTCAGAAATTTCAATTTGAACTGCTCAGCAATCCGTTTGCAGTTGACGTGGAAAGAGCACCTGTGGAGCTGATGGACCTCCAGTGTAATGACACACTCAAGGTAAAGTGTGACTCTGAGGGCGCTGCACAGTTTCCAAGCTTCACCCCCGAAACGATGCCTTAACTCCGCCTACATGCTGCCCAAATTCTCTGCATGTTTGGAAGCACATACCTGTGTGAGCAGCTTTTCTCTGTGATGAAGATGAACAAAAACCCACACAGGAGTCGTCTCACTGATGCACGCCTTCACTCCATCTTGAGGGTTTCCACAGAACCTAACCCCAGATATTAATGAACTGGCAGCCAAGAAAAGATGCCAAACATCTGGCTCTGGTATGTATGCATAAAATAATGTAGCCTACCTAAACATGTATTCTTTTTGCACTTTGTCCAATATCCCTTCTATCCTGTTTATTACATGGTGACTCTATTTGGCCCTCAACGTAGTCACAATTTGTTATTTCGGCCCTCTCTGTGATTGAGTTTGACACCATGGCATATATGCTGTATTATGCTAAAAGGTGTCATTTTGTAACGTTGTTGGTTGTTGGTGTGCCGCGGGATATTTTTAATGTAAAAAATGTGCCGTGGCTCAGAAAAGGTTGAAAAACACTGCCGTAATATATGAATTCATACTGCACTTCTTTTTTGGCAAAGTACATGTTTAGCAGTAAAAACCAATAAGAGACACATTCTCCATGCCTGCTCTGCCCTCAGGTCCACTCAGGCTCTTATTAGAGCTGTCAGCAGCAGAGAAGACTGAAAGCTCCTCTCTATGAACAGGACTTACAGAGACCTACCAGGAAGGAAAGTCCACCTATCATATCTGAAATCAGACTCTCACACTAGCCAACCACTTGGGAATCTGAGCATTCCAGCGCCAATCAGGCTGCAGTTTTCAATCTTTCATTCGATCCATAAATCTTGTCTGTCAGCCCGGCATAATAACAGAACGGAAATGTCAAAACAGGGGTCTACGTTTGCAGAGAAATGCTTTTAAATCCGCGTGCGAAGGTTAAACTACAAGGCGCCGGTGGGACTAGTTTACAGAAGGTGGATGTAGTGTGGAGGATAATCTCCAAGGAATGGAGCGCCAAGGTGGTAGAGCTTTCTGTACACACGGTGGTGCTTCAGGAAAAAACAGTTCCGTCCTTATTGGCCGTGCTGGGGAGTCTTGGTCATTACCAACTCTTTGACTTCCTGTCACTGTCTCTATCCTGGCTCTATTGTTCTTCCTGTTTCCACTCGTTCCCTGCCTCTTCTCTGTGCGATCCACCGACACTCTTTTTTTCTGTATGGTAACTATGAAGCTGTCGCTAGCTAGCTGGTTAGCTTAGCATAAATAGACTATTGGAAAAGGGGGAAAACGGCTATCCTGGTTGTGCACAAAGGTTATATAATTCACCTTTCAGCACCTGTAACACTCACTAATTCACACTTTATGTCTAGCTTGTTTAATTTGTACAGATCCAAAGTGTGTTACGTATAATTCTATGTCCTGCTGTGAATGTTTGTGTAAATCTTCCTTTCTCACTCCATCTCTAGCTGTCTCTCCTCCGCTCAGTTGTCTCCTTCCAGCTATCAGTCGGTCCTCCTTTTGACAGTCAAGGGAAAGGTTATGTCCCTTCCTCTGAGTGCTCCGGTGTGTATTTATCGAGTAACTGAAGTGTGAATCCATCAACCTGCCTGGTGGATCCCTCGATGTCGCACACGGATTCAGGTCATCTAATCAGCCATAACCCAGGCAACAACCAGGGGGAATAAGGACAGGTCAAGGGTGTAAACGCCCCCAGTTTGTGCTTTAAATGAGAATGTTGTGGGGAGTGTGGTTATTTCTGCTCATTGTAAACCCTGCACTGTAATGTCAATAACATTATGACTCATTTACTCTCCACCAATTCCCTTTTCTTCAGACCTGCATCTGTGTATTCACGGCGTCGGTTCTAAAATGTAATTTCGTGGCTGTATTTAGTTTATCGCGGCACTTCTTACCTTTATCAAATCAGTCTACTGACCCATGGTTTCTCCTTCCAGAATAACCCGTTCTCCCTGAAGCGAGTCCTGTCCCTTTTGCCTTCACTTGAAATTCAGATGAGTGGAGTGTCAGGAGTGGTTATCATCTGGACCTGGGGTGACATCTCATTTAATCCCACGGGAGGGAGAGGTGAACAGGGAATTCGTTCCCTTGTCACCTTCATCCTACCAGCTCTGATGGGTCGCGGGGGCTGAGAAAAAAGAAATAATGCCATGAGGGCCTCACCTTATTCTGTCTTTATGTTGTGTACGTGTGGAAAGTCTACTTTTGTGATTTATTGTCATTTTTAAATTCCTGTAAAACTCAGTTATTTTTTTGCTAACTGATTTAATTTCAACCATATGCTTTATAAATTGTAAACCGGATTGTTGTTTAATTTTGTGATGATTCCACCATCAAGATCTGATATGGTTTTGGTTTATTTAGTTAACAGGTAGTTAGCTTAGCATAGAGACTGAAAACGGGGGGGAACAGCTAGCCTCGTTGAATGACAAACATGGCTGATGACGGTTTGTAGGGTAACGCTCAGTTCTGTGACCGCTGACTCACTCTGTGATCACTTCACTTGACTTTCAATCCAGCCACTCACACGATACAGATTATGGCACTGATGATAGCTTGAATCACAGGTGGCACCTCCATCCAGAGGTTAATGATAACTTCTGGGTTGCTGCATGCAATGAATATTTGAATATTTTAATCATTTTTCACACCTGCGTAATGCTATTTGCTTCAAACACTATACAGGCGATGTAAGAGAGTTGGAAGCCACTAAAAGTTGGTTTCTGAGAAATGCCGACAAGCAGAGCTTCTTCACCATCGACGGTCACTGATTGACAAAACATTTCCTGGCCAAACTACTGTGCGAAACTGTCATTTTCAAAAGCACCATTATTTGAGAAAAGTGTTTTATTGAAACACATCCACATTAGAAGGAACATGGTATTCACCTCCTTGAAGTGCGTCTCTGTGTGCATAGTGTACTGATGTGAGCTGTCAAACAAAGGATCATCTGCATGATCCAGCAGAGACTTCTCCACCCACCCACACACTTACACATGCATGCATACCCATAGTGGTCCTCCTTTTGCCACAGGGATAAAGACACACCAATTAGCATGCACCAGTTGATTTACTCAGGAACTGGAGAAAAGCCCAGCGGGGGAGTTGAAGGTTCAGGAGGCCGAGGCGGTGCGCCTGGCCTGGGCAAACATTAGAGTGGCACAGCAGTAAGAATAATCAGCCACACAGTTGTTTCTTGGATGCGTAATGCCTTTTGAGGGAACTTCAGCCACATAGCCCAGTGCTGGGTGTCGGCCATTAAAACCCACACAGACAGCTGCAGTGGCTCTCGTCCTCTTTGTGGCCACAAACTCTTCTCCATGAAGATGAATGGGTGCAGATATAAAGACCTGAGCAAATACATTTTCCGTTGCCGGTTCTCCCCCATCAACGTGCTGAATATGTAAATTCCATGTCATACGCATCCTCAATACATGAACAATGTGTATGATTGTCAGGGATTAACCTATAGACAGTCTTACTTTCTCACAAACAGCTGTTCATGTATGTGGTTTGATTGGGGTTTTTCCAAAGGTTGTTAGGCAAATACAACTCTGCTTTCACTCTCAATTTATTGTCACAAGGGTTGTTTTTTTTTATTACGAAACAATTTTCTCTCTGCAAATGAGATCCGACTAACAAACGAAGGACACGGGTGAATGTGCAGACACCTTCTAGGCTGCATTAATTCTGACAGATGTAGGACTTTCTGTTTGCAGTGCGGCTGGTCTGCGCCGGACTTCTTGGTATAAAATATATTCTGTTTTAATGATTGCTCTCGTGCTCCCTGGTGTTTTCTGAGCGTGGACACACTCCAGTAGCTTTGGTTTCGATACAGATTCTCCTGTATTGCATCTTGCTTTTTCTTTTTCTTTTCTGTTGCCCCCCCCCATTCCATATTTCTTCCTCCAATGCGCCTTATCGAACGTTCGTAAATAATTCGCTATCCTGCGCCCACATTCGTTATTCCTCCAGCCTGCTCTTGCCCTCTCCGTTAGTACCTAACTTCCATTCTGTGCCTTATCTATATGGAAATGAGTCGGTGTGAAAGTGTGGGAATGCTGATAGCAGTGCAGGTTACAGTATATGTAACGCAGACATGTGCAGTGTGTATGTGATGCTCATTGACGCCCACCATCCAGCACAGGCTCTGGCTGATGGAACAATTAACTTTGACGTCAATGAGTTCACGCTCAAAGTCAAATCCTGCGTCTCCGCTCCAAATTGCCGCAATCAATTATTCAATCTTGCATCAATGAAGCACAAAACTGCTAAAAGATTGTGCTGTATGAATCATATTCTCTTCATCGCACTCAGTACACCATTAATACAATAAAAATCATGCTTGCATTCGTTTATAGACCCGCTAAGTGGCCACCATACTAGGGGTCCAGTCTTCCAGTGGATTGATTATCTTCCCAGTTCAGTCATGTGCGAAAACCACACTTCACCAAGACAAAGCAGCCGATTCATTCACCATTGATTTTCACTTTGACCTCCAGAGATCTGCAAAGTAATGAAAATGCAATTAAACTTCAATAAAAAAAAGAAGTTTGGTGGCTTTTGTGTCTTCATTATGGTAATACAAATAGAATGGTGAACACACACCCACATGCACCACTGCATATACGCTGAGATAGCTTTAAATGCTGTATGTGTAAACTGTAACGGTTCAATGACCACTAAGCAGACTCTTTCCTTTTAAGATACCTGTTCCTACATGTTACTCCAGGGCAGGTTGCTCCACACTCGAGGAAAGACGAGTAGTTTGGATTTGCTGTATCCTGACTGTCTGGTACTGTTGTGCAACACCCACATGGCTTACTGAGCTTAAGCAAACCTATGGAAGTGCACCATATACGTTCTTAGAAACCAGGATTACAAAAAAACGTTTTTTAGCTGATCTGCTGAGCACTCCTTCCTTCTGAACAATTTTCTGTTGGTAAAAAAGCTCCTTGACAACTCTTTAGTCTAACAATCATATCAAGAGATTTGTTTTTGCACCTAAATGATCTGAGACTAGAAATAAAACAAGAAAGCCATATAGTTTCCCGCAGTCATAAAATTGGGTGATATTAAATAATCCAAGAAGGATGGTTATTGAGGGGCACGCTTAAGACTTTCTTAACACTACCTAACTAACTTTATTGTCGTAAATCTGCCTTGCAGCCACATGATCTAGATAACACTCATTTGTACATAATAAATACACAAAACATAACAAAATACATCAAACCAACAAGCTCCCATAAAGCGATCCGTGACAACATGAATATTCATGGCTCAAGGGGACAAAGAATCCCTCACCCTGTTAGGCCTCACATGGGCTGATATATTGTGTCAAACTCATTTCATGATTTAAAAAAAAAGCTGTTTCTTTCACCAACTGAGCCAAACTGCTGTCAGATGTTAAATACATGACTTGCATTATCTTTCATTGTATCAAACAAGATTTTTTATCCGGCTAGCCAATTTATCGACAGAGTTTCAGAACATCAAAGACAGACCTAATTTGAACGTTTAAATATAAGACACAACATATCGGGAAATCCCTATCGGTAACCATCTAACCAGTGGAGTCAGGATCCTTGTTTTTGTCACTGAAGTCACAGTGGTGTGTCACAACACACAGCTTATGAGGGTTTGGAAGACGTTACCACGTCTGATGTCTCCGAGCGTGACGGGACCGACGGTTTCATCCAGACGTTTACTGTTGGTGTGACATCTAATCTGTCAGAGGTGACCTCCAGGCCCCCACAGCATGGCTTCAGACTGAAAGCTTTACGATTGTAAGTGATGCCTCCTGCGCTGAGATGTATTGTCTCTGACACCTGCTCACATTTGTGCATGTTTGCCCGTGAAATCTGAATATATGGCAGAGGCTTTGAGTCCCCTATGGTTTGATATTCACATGTTGCATACAAAAAAAATGTGATTAAAAATTGTAAGAGCTTATAGGCAACTTCTCGTGTGCTGGATGTGCAGCCAAAACAAAGTGCAGAAGGCTGCTGGAAGCCTCCAGGGGAGAAGATTCTGTTGACACTTACATATGCTGCAGCTTATCTGCTTGTTTACAACATAGAGCGAGTAGTTCCAAGAAGACCCATTGTGCTCTACGCACTTTGGTGAGTCTTTCAAAATTCTCTGTCTCTGTGTGTGTGTGTGTGTGTGTGTGTGTGTGTGTGTGTGTGTGTGTGT
>NW_022280049.1:4303197-4331075 GCF_004355925.1 Anarrhichthys ocellatus
GTGTGTGTGTGTGTGTGTGTGTGTGTGTGTGTGTGTGTGTGTGTGTGGGGGTGCGTGCGTGCGTGCATGCTGCAGCACCACCAGCTTGCACCAATGAATGTGCAGCACTCGTGAAGTGCAATATTAAGAACTGGATTAGTTTCAACTTTAATAAATCTGTTAAAGCCTTTCACCATGTATGACTAAAACCTGTGATTGTCGTAAATATCAATAAATCCTGGTTAGATGTATCGCATGCATGACTGAATATTTTACGCTAAATGCTTGAACAAACTGAGGAGGAAGCTGTCACTCAGCTGTTTGTTTTTTTAACACCACAAGCATCATCATTGACCTAAAAACTGAAACAAACAAATAAAAGAAACCACATGTAAAAAAAAACAACAGCGAGGTTTGGGTTACATCACCTTCCAGGTCTGAACCAAATCAGCTACAATAAGCACGAGCATGGAAAATTCTTCCTCCGACATCTGCCTGAGGCTAAATTGCAGTCGGATTCCATGTTAATGGCCACATTTGGAAACTGAGCCAATTATTGTTTGTTTTTCTTTCTCTTTTTTGGTTTGGTTTTCTGTTGAGCAATTCATCTTCTAAATGGACACAGTTTGAATCTCGCTCATGTTGTCTGGTCCGGTTTCAGAGCTGGTTTAATGGAAATAAATGTGAGTGCATTAGTGCACATGCTGCCTGCTGAACAGATACTGTCCTCACCCTGCATGCTGAAACGCAGCCTCGTAAAAGTCTGTGTGATTCAGATGGTATGAAGAGGACTTGCTTCATTCTCAGAAAGTGATTTTAATTATTTTTTTCCCATCCAGAAGGATTAACGTTAGATAAAGCTTCCTGAGAAGAATAAAAAGGCCACTTGTTGCATTACATTTCCTCTTTTATCAGGACAGCCAGGTCTACCATCAGAGGCAATAACTAAAGTGCCTAAATAAAAGAACGGCTCTTATCATTCTCCAAGCATGTTCCTTCATGTTTAACCTTTATAATACAAAGCATCCAACAGTTGCTGAAACATTCCAGTCATGACCAAAGTGCAGGCTGAAACCCCCCACCCCCCCACCATGTCCAGTCCATGCCTCCCACCAGGTAAACTGTGACAAAGTTCAATTCTCAGTCAATACGAGGCATCCTTCTTTTTCCCTCCCTCACCTCCAAGCCCTGTTCATATCACCATGTTTGCTGCATGTTGACATGGAAAATATTTTAGGGTGCAATAGCGATGATTCATATATACACACAGTCTCAAAGCGCTCTGTGTTTGTCTTTAAACTTCTCTTTTCCCCAAATTGTGTATATAAGCCATGTTTAGGAAGGGGAATATCATTCCCTGGAGCCTGGGACGCCTGGATGCACTGTTTTACACAGAAGGAGCTGCTGTTATTTGACACGTTTTTATGGAGAACTTTAATGGGATTTTGGCAAACTGGGACTTTTCCTTCTTTATCTAAACTGGGACTAAGATTGGTGATGGCAAGGTGCCGACTGTCTGAGAACTCAGACATCATCAAAGCATTTCCTGTGTTTCAAACTTCTGCCGACAGCGCTTCAAGACAAGTGTGTAAGACACTCTGCTACAGTAAGGAAACTAGGGATTCTAACCTTTTTCCTATTGACCTCTAAAGGAGCACAAAGCCAGGAAAAAAAGGTTGTTAATGACTTCCAGATAAAAGGCAAGGTGTTTCACCCCTTTCATCACCTGTATGCGTGTGTCTGGAGTGTGTGTTTATGTTTACACATAACAGTGAGCTGGTAATGCAGAGCTGAAGCACTGGGCATGGCGACATGTCTCCAGGCTTTGACGTTCTCTGATACCGTTTACTAAACAGCCGCGATAGGACATGACTGTTTTAGTAAATACAGAAGGTGTGTGTGTGTGTTTTGGGTTGATCCTGTACCAGGACAGTTAGCTTCATGTTCAGGGTTAGCTGTTATCCAAAGTGAAGTAGTGCATCTCCTCACTTTCAGATGGGATCAACTTGAGCAGATTGATGAGCTGCAGGACAGCGAGGTGTGAAATATGTTTGACACCGCAATAATCAGGACACTTCTTACACACACACACACACACACACACACAAATCTCTCGTTACATACCAGTTCGTTCTCTGTCTGAGTTTACAATATAAACACCACCCACTTGTGTGCCCTTCAGTGCACAAACTCGCACACACACACACACACATATAGACGGTGTGTGTGTGTGCGTGTGCGTGTGCGCGCGCGCGTGTTCGTGTGTGTGTGAGGGGAGGGCGTACATTCCGTTAGCTCGACAGGTGTGTGGAAGACTGCCACGAGCCGGGCAGCAGGTGGAGGTGAGGATAGATTTTAATCGCATCACTCTGTTGAGCAATAATTCTACTGCCAGAGGCAAAGACAGTCCATAGCTACAGTAGTGTCTTATTGATGGATGCTGTCTCGGGTATCCCTGAATCATTGAGAAACTAGCGTGCCCTACAATACGTGTGTGTTGCAATGTACGACAGCTTCATTTTGTAACCGAATGCACGATGAGGTTATCAAACTGGTGAGAGTTTTGATGAAGGTTTAAAGTGGTTTTGTCTACTGGGAAAGAAGAAGTAAAAAAAAAAAAAGAGGAGATGAGAAGAAATACCGGGAAGAACAACCGTACAATGATTGGATGTTAGATTAAGTTTGAAAGGGATGTGATCTGTATATCAGGTCTGTCCAAATAAAGATTATACAAGCAACAAACCAGGGGAGTTCCAATATATCTGAGAATGTATTGTGTTGTGTGTTTCAATAAAAAGCTGATTGACTTTGGTTTTCAGGGAGCTGGGGGAGGTAAATCCCTCAGGTTTTTAACCGTTTCTTATCTGGAGAGCTCCATCTGGAGCACTGCACTCTCCCTCTGACCTTGTCATCCTCGCGCACGGCGTGATTAACGGCTGAGAATTTGCATCAATTTGAAACTGTCTGAAGAAGACGGCAGAAGGAGACGTGTGCTGTTCATGAAGTCACGGAGACAACAGCAGCCTCGTAAAGTTCCGGTTGGCATGATCAAATAGGACAAGGCCAGAAGGCCACCCCTGCTCTTGATGCCACGTCTTTCACCTGCCAGCAGCACAGTCTGAACGAGATAAGGAGACAAAAACAAACCAATTGGCTGCACCAGGGCGATATGGGAAGCTAAGTGCGACATGTTGGGACAGTGATATTCTGATATTTACCCTGCTTTTCTCTTTTGTCTCCCCCTCCTCTCTGCTTATCTCCCGCTCCTTTCGCTGCTCTCTTTTTTAAAAAGCTCATGATCCTCTCTGTGCGGGAAGAGATCATCTATTTGCATACAAACCAGGCACAGCCAGGATTCCCTGAATTCACTGAGGTTTAAGGTGTATAGGCATTTCACACATTTGAATCAGATAGTGTGCTTCCACATAAAGCGGGACTTTATGATCCATCCAAGTGCAACCTTATTACTTGTTTTGAAATCAGTTATGCAAATTTTGAGAGGGTTGACCCTTCATACTTCAACCACTGAAGCACTTTGCCAATTGCACCAGGATGTTAAACTCCACTTGTTCTGGGTTGTTTTCCGATGTGTTCTTTTTCTTTTTTCTTTCTGTGTTTAGTGTAAATGACATATTCAGGGTAAATACAGGCCTCAGGCTGACACCTATCAAAGGATTTATATTGATATAGATAACACACTCTCTGTGCAGGATAACTAACGGAAATAATAAAACAAAGTAATATGATTGTTATCATGATTTGTGGCAGTTGAAAGTTGTGTTCAACTTTGGTTTATTCAATTTAGAAAATGGTTATTACTAATTGAAATATTTTAAAGTCCAAATTTACAATTGGACAGGGGAATCATGGACTCATGTGTCGTAGATGTTGGAAAATAAAATGTATTCAACAATATTAAACTACTCTATGAATAACAAATGCTGTATCAAGACAGACAGTAAAATAGACCATCTGACTTATTGCACATTTACACGACTGTACCACATCTGACTGTACATTGCAGTCGTTGGTATTATGGTCTCTTTATTTTCGTAACTGTTCTTATCTTATTTTCGTTGCATATTACTGTTTTTATTCTCTTCATGTTACCTTTTTAGGAATAGCAGTTTGAAGAAGAAAGACACCGATGAATTTCTTTGTACAGCACAAACCTGTTTCTCTGTGGCAATAAAGTTTTTAAATTTGATTTAATATAAACCTACTGCGTGTACAGAACGTTCTTGGTTTGTCTTTCATGGTCTCAGCTATCTATGATGTTGAAAAACTCTGAATAATATTGGTGAATTTCACCCTAGTTGAGCGACTGTGTTTAATTCACGCTTCAGCATCTTTACAGCTTTTTTTTTCCGGGTTGATCCGCCTCTCCCCAAATGACGTTTCTTGCATCCACTCAGCAGTGTGTGAACAGATTGTGTGACGGACAGGGACTTCAGTGTTCAGGGACATGGGAACGTTTAGGAGAATCAGTTAACTATCCATCACACAAAGATCGTGTTACACCGACATGCAGGTTCTACTCTGCTGGTCATCAGTTTTCTGACAGGACTGTTTTCTGTCGGCTGGTAGCTTATTGCCTTGCTTACTTTCTTTCTTCTTTTCGTTTCTGAGACTATAGGCTGCGGTGTTTGAGAGAAATCTGAGTCATAATTATTCTTCATGAAAATAAATTGAGAAATTGAGAAAAAGTGTGGAACTCTAAAACCTTTTATTCATATCAAAAACACAACGCATATAGCATGTACCATTCATTAGGAATCAATTTTATACAATAACAGTTGTACCAATAAACCAACAATATAAATGCATAACAATACACAACACATTGACATATTTACAAAGCACAATAACCACTAACAGACATCAGATTATTTAAGCTTTAGTACTACAAAAAAACATCTACCTTTTAGCTTATGTTAATTCCTACACATTCCCATACGTAGACAATGGGGTAATTAACTACTCCTCTAAATGTGCTGTATGAGTGTTGTTTGTATGGTTGATACCATCAAAGAATCACCGATAGTAATGTGAAATGACCTGGTGTCAGCAGATCAGATCCAGGATGTGCTAATAATGAGTCAGATCTGATAGGTGCCGGCTTTAGATTGAGTAAAAGCTGACTGAGGATCTGATAGCGGGGCTGACTGCGGGTTCAGGGAGTGACACCCATAGTAGCTGACTCAGCTGTTACTGTGGGAGTCTAACCCCTTTTTACTCAGCTGTCACACGCTATAGTGATCTCAACTGTCTCAGTCAGCGCAATCTGTGTGTGTTTGTGTGTGTGTTGTCTTTCACAACCGAATCTCTCTCTCTCTCTCTGACAAAAGTGACCAGATAGGTGACATTTCCCATCAAGAGTCTTTCTTAATGTCTCATTAAACCTCTGTGCCCTCGCGATGGTAGATGATTCCTGTCGAGCCCAGCGTAGGGTAGAAATGCCCACTGGACCCAGTGTACTGGCTGAGGATGGGGCTGGCGTAGCCTAGGGAGGCGTGGGTGGGTGAAGAGGAGAGCACGGGGGGAGCCAGTCCTTGCGGCGCCCACTCTGGCCCACCTGAGTTGGGGGAGTAGCTGCCAAAGCTTCCAGGTTGCGTGGGTCTATGAGGCCCATCTAAAGGCAGGTTGATCTGCAAGGGCCTGCTCAGCGCGTCGCCTCCCACCTCGCCGGCTGCTCCGGCCGTCACGCCGGACATCTCGGACAGGAAGCTGCTGAGGCAAGGTGCGGGGACTGACGATGAAGGGGAGGGGATCCTGTCAGGCGTGGGAGAGATGTTCATGCTGGCCGAGTGTTTGGGGCTTCCCCTCTCGCTGTCACCTGACTCCGGAGCCCCCGAACTGCCGTCGGCGCCGGAGAGGGAATCGGACTTCCTCTTCCTTTTGCGGCGGAAGTTTCCGTTGTCAAACATCTTCTCACAGTTTGGGTCAAGCGTCCAGTAGTTGCCCTTGCCTGTGGCGTGAGAATGTAGACTTAGTGAGGCTCAATTTAAATTTGAAAATGAGAAAATGTCTTCAAACACACCAATGAAACACTACAGCACATAAAACACAAATATTACCTGGATCGTCCTCGTCTCTTGGCACTTTCTTGAAGCAGTCGTTGAGTGACAGGTTGTGTCTGATGGAGTTCTGCCAGCCTGCTTTGCTCTTGTTGTAGAAAGGGAAGTTGTCGGCCACATACTGATAGATCTGACTCAATGTCAGTCTCCGGTCTGGTGCTCCGTGGATGGCCATGGCGATGAGAGCGGAGTAGGAGTAAGGCGGCCTCACCAACTTCATCAGGTCTTCTTGCGAGGGGAGAGAGAACCAGCTCAGCTCCCCTCCTGGACCCCCGACTCCGGCAGGACCCAGGTAAGGCCTCTGCATGCCGTAGTGCTGAGGGACGAAGGGGGGGCCGGGGTTACCGGGCGGGCCGGCGGTAGCCAGGTACGGCGGCGTGTTGATCCCGGAGCCGTTGAACCAGAGGTAAGGGTTCGGGGAGGAGGTGGTGTAGTCGCTCAGGTCGTAGGAGGTCGGAGTGGTGCGCTGAGGACTTGGCAGCGAGGGAGGAGGGTAGTAGCAGTCGCTGTACATGCTGAGCTCAGGGGGCTCCTGGCCGAGGCTGGGGAACTGTGGGCCACACCGAGGAGGAGACTGTCCCTGGGCCTCAAACGCAGACATCGTAAAATAAATCTCTTCTTACCGCTCTGCTCGAAAAGTCCTTCTCCTTGTTTAGACTTTTGCAGGTATTTGAATGTGTGCTGGTCCAAATGATGGTCTCGACACTTCCAAGTTGTAAGCTACTCTTCTCCTCCCCCTTTCTGGTCTGTTTGCCCTTGCTTTATGTCAAGATGTCACCTGCCATACCTGCTTTATCTGTTCCTCTGGAAACGCCCCCTGCCTCGTTTCATTGGTTGTTTTCTCAGGTGAGAAGCCCGTTCCTGCTTTCTCTCAGTTTTTTTCCTGTTGTCAGCTGCTTCACTTCCTTCAGGGCTTTTGTTCACTTTCAATTAAATAATTTTCCACTCAAGCTGTTCAGTCATCTGTCCTTTTTTTTGATGATTATGATGTAAATTGACACACAATGAAATAATTTAGATATAGATTATACATTTAATCATTATTTTTTCTGCTTGCTAATCCTGGCCAGTTTAGTCATTATGAAGATGAACCTTCTCCCACAGAACAGAGACCATTTTGTGATATTAAATTGCAGCCATATTTTCTATAAAGCTTTACCACACTTAAAGACTGATGATTATGATGAACAAAACAAAAGCAACTGTAATGGCCTCTTAGCTGTAGCGATATCAAAGGAATGTCATAAAAGTAGCTTCAGGCTACCACAGTAGTAGGAATAATTGGTTAATAACAGCATTACAGTGACAGTAGTTTATACAGTATCATTTAAATACAATAGTATTTTGATATTAATTAGCAAATTCAAATGGCAACTGTAGGCAGCGTAGCATTTCCTTTCATATATGTTAGCTAATCGCCCCACAGATATTTCCATGTTATACAGGCAACATTACCTTAAATTATCTTTTTTTTATAATGTTCCGAATTATTAATATTTATACAGTCAGTGACAGTTTTTTACACAATAATTGTACGTAATAAGGGTTTTGTGTGGTCGAAGGAAGTTACATCACGTTATAAAATGAGAACGTGCATTGCGTCGTTTTTTTATTTTGAAGTTAGCGCGAGAGCTTTTTATTTCAAACTAACTTCCCGTAGAAAGACGCTCCACCGTAAGTTTTGCACTGTTTAAAATTAGATAATACACATTTAAACCCATAAACTAATTATTTGAATTCCAGCTATTGTTTGTAGATGCTGTTGTTCCCCTTGACTGATGAAAGTACGTCAGAATCGTATTTTTAATCGTATTTCTATCACGCTAACTCGACCGTTGCTAACATAATACCACGGCGCCGCGAGCTAGCTAGCTAACGTTTACCTGTAGCCGCCATGACGACCTAACCTTAGCTGAAGATAGCTAACGTTAGTGTTGTCGGAGAAGTGTCTCTGTGACGGGACAGCTGATTAAAAAGCCAACCGCCGGTTTGTAATTTAAGATGGCTGACTCATCGCCGCTCCCCGAGCTATCGCAGGACAGCGTGGACGACGTGTTGGAGCTGAACAAGGACTTGGAGAGAATTATAGAAGCCGTTGAAAACATATCAGGTGTGTAACTTTTGTCTCGTTGTAACAAGGCGTTAGACGGGCTTCTTTTAATATGGCTGCAATTCGGGAATCAGATGTCACATACCCGTGCATGTCTGGTAATAACCACCGTTGTCTTCCTGTGTGTCCACCTGTAGTGCAGCTGACTTGGATGGCCTATGACATGGTGGCCCTGCGGACCAGTCCCGAGCTGGGGACCTCCATGCTGAAGCTGAAAGAAGCCTATCATAAGTGCCGCAGTATTATCTGCGGAGACCGAGACCAGGAGCCAGAGATGGACATATAAACTGATCCTCCTGCCTCAACATGTATTCAGATGCTCTCTGACTCATAACGATGTTACATTCAGTAATGTACAGACTTAGTTGATGTTACCAAGTTCTTCAGTTTGTGTT
This sequence comes from Anarrhichthys ocellatus, assembly GCF_004355925.1. Taxonomy (NCBI): domain Eukaryota; kingdom Metazoa; phylum Chordata; class Actinopteri; order Perciformes; family Anarhichadidae; genus Anarrhichthys; species Anarrhichthys ocellatus. The sequence continues at coordinate 4,311,759 of NW_022280049.1, forward strand.
AGATCTGTGGTTATAAAGTATTCTGATGGCTTTAGCTTGTTAAATTCAATAATAAAAACACATAAAGTGAGAATGTCTTCTGGTGTGTGTTTTTTTTTTATATAGACATAGACTTACTTGTCTGTCACCTACTTTTGGAATGTATTAAAGTGTAACTCTGCCCTCAGGATTTACCAATGATCTCATGTCATATATACCAAATGGTGGAATCTGTGAGAATTGTCCTTTAACCTTCGGGGCTGATTTAAAACAGTTTTGAGCCATTTTCAACCTTCAAAACCCAGACCTTTATAAATGATGTCAATATTAACACCCGCATTAATATCTTTCATCACACTACTGTCATATCGTTCACTTTACAGCTCAATAAATCACATTTCAATGTGCAGTACCTCCTCTTTTTTTTAATGTCCTTTCATGTTGTCGTTACTTGGGATATTACACCAGCATTCCGAATTTTGCACGTTCAAGTCTGTAAGATGTTGTGTGGTCTAATTACAGTTGACAAGGTCTGCTTTGTTCTTATGCACTTACTTTTCAGATGGAGAAGGCGGAGCAAGCTGCATCAACTGCCTGCATTGATCTGGAAAAGATTCTGAAAGGGCTGGACTCCTTATCGCACTGCATGGATCAACTGGCATGTATGTTTGACTGTTTCCTCTCCAATAAATGTCAGTAAGAATCAAATTGTGCCAGTAAGAAGACCTTGATGATTGATATGCAAATATGCGTGTAATGGCACTGTTATCCGAGATGTTTTTGGCAGAGGACAGTCAAAGTAGTTGTCAGTCAACCTGTTGTTTTTAGAGAGCTGTTGCCAGCTTTCGGATTTGTAAACAAAAAGAAAACTATTTTCTCAAAAGATCAAGTGCTCGAGTCATTTTAGATTTTCTGTGCCCCAAATTGTTTTAATTGTTCCATCTGTGAGGAGCTGCTCTGTTTTCATAGCAGAACAATTTTGTTCAGCAACACCTCCCTCAAAAACGTGTGCACACTGACTCTTTATTTATCCTGTTTTACAGAGTTAATGCACAACTTTTTCAAAGCCTGGTTAGAATTCATGTGTCGAGTACATTTGGGAATAAATATACATTTGTCATTGATCTGAAACACAGTGTACTTATGTTTGAGTAGCACATCTTAGTGAATACCAGGACCTCTTTATAATAACAGGATGAAATAGAGAGGCATGTATCCAAGTTTAACATTCAGGTTATCTCCTCTTAACTTAAGTACTATCCTTGGTGTGGAACCTTCTATATTTTGAAACGTGACTTTAGGACATGTGTGGACCAGAGGCGCTTGTGAAACCAGGTTTTCTGGATTTGTTTTCTGCCTGCAGTGCGAACCCAGCTGAGGCAATGTGATCTGATTGTTTGTGTTGGCCACCCTGACAAGTTGGCATTGAAGCAGCAGCCCCCCAGCTGGACCTGAAACCGAGGCATGAAGAACAGAGGTAAGGCTGAGTGAACGTAGTTTAGTAAAATATACAAAAAAAAAAAAAGTTATTTTCTCTCATTCTGTTCACTAAAAATACAAATGACATTAGAATAAAAAGAGGAATTACACAACAATAACCTTTTGCAAAAACTGACATTTTATAAGGCTTGAACAGGCCACTGGTGCACACAAATTAGCATAGAGAGTCGGATGCAAACACCCACGTTAAGCTCGGTGCCGGTCAGAGCCCCGCAGGGTGCAGCAGACAGCAGTGGCTCTGCTCTTCGTCGCTCTGGTCTGTGGCGTCGATGAGCTGCAGTGGGGTGTACGTGTGATAGGTAATCATCTGCTTCACCCCGGGGAAACTCTACAACACACACACACACACACACAGGAAAAAGATGACAGGGACCTAATGACGCAGCGCGGCACAAGTCGGCATCAACCACTGCCCGAGGCGAGCCACAAGATGTGTGAACTTTTCAGTTTATTTGAAGTGAACACAGACCGGCTTTTGCCTTCTTCATTTGAACACTGTTATTTAATGGCGTCAGCGTTTCCAGGGTACCTGGGTCTTTCTCAAGCCGGTGCCGAGGGAGTAGGAGTCACCTTGGTTGCAGATCTTGATGTTGTAAACCTTGCCGTGTTTCAGCAGCATCAGGGTGTAGGGGTGCTCAGCCCTGGCGTGTGAGCTGTCCCTCACCACAAATGCCCCGTCCTAAAAACACAAAATATGTGGACAAATCCATACACATTCAGCCAGTTTAACACAATATTGCAAATAACATCCTGGTAAAGCTGCATGTTTTGTGTGTGTATACGTGTGTCTGTGCTCCAGAGAGAGGAGGGCGGGACTGTGAGAGGCGGCGACCTGACCTTGTTCATCTCTCTGAGGGCGACTTCAGCTTGGTGTCTGGTCACCTTTCCTCCGTACCAGCTGACATCAAAACCCTGGATGCAACATGACAACACAGTTGTAGTAAAGACTACACAAACCGGATCTACCTTCTCATTTCTCATTTGACAGAAATGTGTTTTTACATTATTGTCATTGTGAAAGAAATGGAAGAGATATTCCTCAGTTAACCCAGTCTAGTGAATAAAATACAAAATCTCTTGAGTTCAGAGCAGAGGTAAGGGTCCCACCATTGTGTTCTTTTCTTTACAACAGCGCCATCTGCTGCTTCCCTTCTGAAATGACTCAAAGTGTGCACAGAACAGCTCCCCCTTAATATCATTGGTGCTCCCTACCTAGCACAGTTTATACAGAAGTCATGGCTCATCTGTGATTCCACATTTGCTTCTCACCTTACTTTGTCCCGGTGTTGAGCTGTTAACCTTAGCAGGCTGTGTTGACACGGGAGGAACTGGAATGACTTTACCTGCTCTGGGAGTGGAGAGAGGAAATGGAGCATCATTGAAAAAAAAAAAATACTCAAATAATCCCTTTACCTGGAGTGACAGGCGAGCTAGCCTCATACTGTTACGGTTGGCCTACCTGTTGGACACATCTGTGGGTTTGGGGACTCTGGGTTTAGGGATACTGTACGTGGATGAGCCAGGAGCCTTGACAGCGCCGCCCTCTTGTGGACAAAACAGAAATGTGAACAGCAATACTGTGATGAGATAGCAACATTTTTGGTGTTCAACCGGTACAATCGCCCCAAACGAAACGTAATAAACAGCACGTACTTGATTTTGATTTTGTAAGGTCTGTCTGGGATGAGCCAGACTCTCCGGGCTTCCTGCTCCTGTCGATATGCAGGTTGGGTTGGCTGGCTGGTGTTTGAACACGTTTTACAGAAGGATTAGTTCATCATCATCATCAATAGCTCAGGTGGTCGTGGAGTCAGTGCATGTGCCGTCACCTGGTGCTTTGAAAGGTCTCTGAGGCATGTGGTTCACTCTGGGTGGACAAAGCGGTCGAGGTTTAGAGGTCCTTTCAGCAGTGGTCGGCTTATGAACAGGATCTGCTCTCTCACACACACACACACACACACACACACGTGTTTTAACTTAGGCCTGCAGGAAATGGGATCGCCAATTCTGCTTACCAAGCACATAAAACGAAAGGCAGGAGATATGCTGATATGTTTTTACACGTTTCTGTCACCTCTGCAGTGACTGTCCTGAAGTTTAGCCACTCTGGGATGTCGAGGAGGCTTCGTTGTGTCTGCAGAGGAAGGGCTCTTGCTGGTCTCTTCATAGGTCTCCTCACCGTCTTGCTGCTCAGCTGTCTGTGGCTCAGCTGTCTGTGGCTCAGTCAAAGCACAGATGTAGCCGTCTTCCTCTGGACCTTCATAGTCGTTATCATTTTCACTGTCCTGCCACACACACACACACACACACAGCCCAGACATGTGATCTATTCCTTGTGTTATGTGTCGCTTAATTTAATGAGTTTGCTTTGACGCTGACGTTTATTTTTCTTCATTTAAAGATGTGTTTTACTCACAAGCTCATCAGAGTCCCATTTTTCTTCCTCCTGTACAAGTACTGTTGGAAAATAAGCCGTAAAAAGAATGTTATCATCAGGCCTGAGGAAGGATGGCTTTATGATATCGGTGGCCTAGTCGAACACAAGTGTCCTTTACTTTGTTTTGGGTACTGTGGTGCCTTTGATCTGCACAGAAAGTGAGAAAATTATGCATTGTTGTTAAAGTTTCACATCCGGTATGAGCTGTAAAATTAAATCTGTTCTCTTACGTTAGACCAAAGGCCTTCTGATCCCCCTTGTTGATGTCACTTTGAATCTTAGTAACTAATCTATGAAGATACAAAACCATTTTTTTTAAAACAATGTTTTTGGTTAAGAATACTGTTCGTTGTCAATTGAAATAAATATGTTTTCAGTCGGACTCACGGGATATAGAGGCTGGGGAACACTTGAAGGTTGCAAGTCGTCATTTCCTGGATGACGTAGATTTGAATATTAAAGATAAATCAATTGTATTTCAGAATAGTAAATGCGTGCACAGGCCTGCACATAGGACATAGGACGTACTTACCATGAACTGTGCTCCACTTATGCTGTCCTTCATCACCAGTTTGTCGCAGCCGGATAGCTTTAGCTGAGAGGACGTCACAGACTTTTACTTTAATGTCTCGGGAGTTATACAATTGCCTTGAAATATCCTAGTAGCTCAGTCTATTCTAACAGAGTAAACCTAGAACTGCTGCTTACATTACTCAAGCGATTTATTTGCATATGTTTACTTCGTTTCATACGTATTGTACAGCCCCCGGCCTTTTTTTAAGCTTTGTCACATGTCAAGTTTTGATTTAACTTGGCAGGTAAAGGAACTACAGTACTTGACTTGTTACAGAAGATATGAAAACAAGCGTCTCTTTCGACACTCACCGTCCTCATGTAGTCGGCCAGACTTTGGGGACTCCATCCCAGTACCTCTGCTTTAGAGGGAACATTGTTCCAACTCATGCTCGTCTCCTGCAAGTGTCACAAAATGAAGGGTTCAATCGACAACAGGAGGAGCTTTTTGCTTTTTGCAGTGGTCTCACAAAACTGTTGCTCTTGAAGTCTTCAACGCACTCGACCTGTAAAAATGAAAGTTAAATATGACCTCGCTGCCCTTTTTAAATAGGCATATTTGTGTCCTCGTCTGTTGCGTAACAGGCTGAAGTAGCAACGTTTCTGTGGTTTTAAAGCACTTGTGATATAAAATGATATATCTGTATTTCCTTCTCTAAACATGGAGCCTGCTGATTTCCTGTCACACACCTACATACGCCACCACATGCTTGTAGCTGCATACGGTGGTTATTTTAGTTTGCGCTAACTTTTGTGTCTGATTGTTGACTGAGCAGCTGGACCTTAATGTGAGATGCAGATTTAAGTATGGTTAGCTCTAAATAGACTGTAGCTCACGTCTACTGTGGATTTAAAGTTCACACGCTCTTCTAAATGGTTGTATTCATATGCATTGGTTAATGTTTCCTGCTCAGAGATATAAGTCATGTTGTGGTCTCATACATTCTAATTCATAACATGGCTTTTGTTGAAGGCCGCATCAGGTCTGGAGTCTCAGCCTGCGTCAGGCCTCTTGGTATCTCACACCCAGGTGAGAGAGGAGGGCAGCAGAGAGGAGGGATGATCAATCACGCTCAGATCCCCCCCTACACCCCCGGGCATGTCTGGGTGAATACATGAGTCCTCCTGGGGGGTCTCCGTGGGAGATCGACCCTTCCACCCCCTCCCCGGTGTTCCTCCTCTGTCCTGATTGGGAAACATGCCCCTCCAATGAAAGACATGATACTGCCACACATGAAATGGAGTATAATTATACAGCAATGTGTTGAATCAATGCGAGATGATATTCAGTTACTGTGGGTATTTCTCAAAACAGGTAAAAGAGGGTTAATCTGCGAGCTTGTGATGCGAAGCCACAAGCAACAGCATCATATGGACCAATATGGAAGCAATGATGCATTCAGTGGAGAGCAGAGGGAAGGGGCGGAGCAGGGGGGGGGGGGGGAAACCTTCATTAACGCACAGCAGGGCAGCATGGGAAATACAGGACATCCCCACAAGCAAACAGACAAATGGGGAGCAAGGGAGACTGAGCTAAAATGCTAATTTTCAGTTTGTCAGAATCGGCTTCATTGACCAGATATGAGGACACATACCAGCAATTTGACTGTTTTTTGTTTCTCTCAATGTACATGAACAGAAATAGAAATGCAGCTGTAACAAGGACGCTAGGTGTGTATATGTATGTATTATATACACACAATACAATAATGAAAAACAACATACAATGTCTATAAGTAAGACCGTTTGTATTGACTGTAAACAATACAGCAGTACAATGGTGGAATAAATATTGAATAACCAATGTAACAGGTTGACGTAGGTGGATACAGTATGTCAGTTGGCTGTATATTCAGTATACACAGCTGCTTAGATTTCTATTTGGCAGTGACATGTAGCTACATGTTACAAAAAACTGTGTGCATATGAATGAATAATATATATAATTTGACTAAAGTGTTCAGAGTGACGACGAGCAGTGTGGACTCCATTGACTTCAATGCTGCCATCTAAAGTGACACCAGTCGGTCAACTGATAAAGATAATCCATGCTGTAATTCCTCATTTATCTCCTTCTTTACTGCGTCTAACATGGTCTTTAAATTTAGTGGAACAGCTTTGTCCCACCCCCTCTCCCCCAGGCATGGACCCCCTCACGAAGGTAATATCCATGCCATCACTCATTTAGCTGAGGCAGTGGCAGATTTATGACGCGTCCAGCTGAGAGGAAGATTTTTGGAGATACAGGGGGTATGAGGAGAGAAGGAGGCAAATGAAAGGCTCCTTAGACACAGAGAGGCCGGTGGGTGGAGACCAGGCTTCTCTCGGGCCTAATTACTTGCAAATTATAAGATTAGAAATTAACTTGCTTTCATGGTGGAATCTTGACTCATTCAGAACTGTTGCCTCACTTACAATGCGGTGTCTGGATTTCAATGTGACCCACTTTGCTGAGAAACGGTAGAGTTTGGTTACAATCTGTTTGCCCTCTTGATGCATTGTGGTACATTTGCATTGCCTGTGGTATGCAAAGACTAGTGTATAGGCTGATGTGGTGTCACGGATTATCAGGCCAAATAGCAACTTGTAGCGGTGGAAATGCTTCCCTGTTTAGTCTTTCAAAGCCTCGCTGCTCTTTGAATGGCATCAATACACGTTAAACATCAAAGTGATAGCGGATCAATGGAGGATCAACACCTTGGCTAGGTGCGAACTGCACCATGTTATCCATGTAATCCTCTGTTAAGTGTATTCGCTCCATTCTCATTCTAATAGACGCTTGTGCGCCCTGTCATAAAAAGCCATTGACCCCGGGATTTACAAGGTAAAGACTTGACTGAAATGAAACGTGACATTCAGAGGGCTTTATAACTTTTATTTGAACTAAACAAAACACATTCTTCATAAATAGAAACTCAAGTATTTATACAGCGAGACGTGAAAAGTGCAAACAGACATTTAGCATCGTGGGCCATTATTAAACAGACTCTACTGTGATGTAGACAGGTAATAGATCTATATATATATATATATATATATATATATTTTTCACTTGGGTCCACGGAGTCTCCGTCTAAAGCCGTTCCCATCGGCCCCTTCCCTCCTCGCGCACACGTGTTTGAGGATGACCTGAGAGCAGTCCTCGCAGTTCACCGTGCAGCACCAGTGGAACTTGCAGTTGCAGCTGCTCACGACGTCCGTGCGCCTCTCCTCCACCCGCAGGCCGCATTCGTGACACAACCGGCGGCAGCTGCGCCTCTCCCACGCGGTTAACCCCTCTCCGTGCTGCACGCACTCCCGGCCCTCGGTGCCGTACAGCCCTATGCTGGTGTTCCTCCGGCAGTAGTCCGGGGAGTCCTCCAGGTAGATGAGCTCCGTCTGCGTGACGCCACCGAACGCGTCCACGACGGCGCCCCGGTTGTCCGCGCTGTTGCCAGCACGCATGCGCTTTTTGTCGATGTCCAGCTTCTGGGCCTGGCCGTGCTTGATCTTCAGGTAGTTGCCGATTTCTCTGAAATCGGACAGCTGTGTCCAGCAGGTTTGGACACTGCAGCTCTCCGACATACCGTGACATCTGCAGATGCGCTTCATTGTTGCCTTCACAGCCTGTTGGAAACCTGGGAACGTTAACAACTCCTAACAACTTAAAATGGTGTAATGTGAGATCAATGCTTGTGGCGTGAACAGAATTTACCAGCCGCCCAGCCGCGTTGTTGTGCAGGTTGACAGCAGCTCTGGAGTCCTGCCCCGTCTCCTGCGCATCCACGTACTGTTTGGAAATCCTCTCTCCGAAATCCACGTTGTCACTACAGCCACCCCACAGCCAGCCACGACCGCCTGTACAAAAACAATATACAACTTAAATCAGGTCACCAAATGGAGCTCTAAAGTTTGGAAATAATATACATTGTATGTGCACAGCATGCCGTATACGCATAAGATTATAATCTGGGTAATGCTCACCAATTTTCCCGTTCTTGGAGACATCGCAGCCGCAGTTGTCGAGGTCTCCCAGACTGCAGTTCCTGGTCAGAGTGTACATCACTCCCGCGGAACTGATGGCGTGGACGAAAGAAGACTCTCTGGTGGCTGTTTTTGAGAAAAAAAGTGCAATCACGTTTTATACAAGCGAATATAAAACTATAAAACATACAGCAACTGTTCCTTTTTGTTGTTAAACAAATCAAATGTTCATCTGTATAGGCAGCACGTAACATTATAATGGTAATATATCTCTATGATGTCCTTTGTTATTCTTGACACATTTTACGCATGCACATTACGCATGCCATTTTTCTTCTCCAGTTTAGGACCTGCGTTCATACCTCAATGAAGGAATTGTTATTTACAATCTCAACCTACCGCGTTTTAGTCCTTTGAGCTGAGTGGCGGAGTCGGGACAGTTCCATCTGTCCCACGCGAACTGGTGTTTGCACTCCTCGATCCCAGTCAGTGCGCCCCCCTGCACGCTACTTGCATAGGTGAGATAGGCCTGCAGGAGAGACAATGTCATGTTGTTCGCCCGATTCACATTTCGAAATGTTGTCCTAAACTTGTCAGGGTAATCTAATCTATTTACCTTGGGTCCCGTCATGAGAAAGTTACTTGCCACCCTGAGAGGAAGATATATGAGGAGAATGAGACCAATGTTGACACAAACACTTATAGAGAAGATACCGGAAAAACAGTATATAGTCTCTTACCAAGCATGTCCCGGACACGTTTTGTATAAAAGAGGCAGGAGCCAAAAAAATGCATGCACCATTGTCACCTTCACAGTTGTCCCTCAAAGTAGAGCTCTATTTGGCCCTGTGTGCTGCAACTTTCTCTTTTATTTGAATGAAGAACAAATGGAACTCTTGTTCTTTGTCCTCCGAAGTCCGAGACAGTTGATTGGTTGACGAGTTTAGGAAACGCCTATGTGCACATCAAAGGATGGCATTAGGTAACAGCTTATTTTCTTCGGCGAGGCTGTATGAAACCAGGACAACAATAAACAAAATGCTGCCCCTGACAAATCAGTTGGAGTCATGTGTATTGTAGAAAAATATTTATTAGATGACACTTTCAATTAATACAAATACATATAAAATTTTAGACAATTTTGAGACTTCATAGAAGACAGACGCAATAAATCCCCAAAACGAGCGAGCATGCGTGAAGAGTTTGGTCCTCAAAAAAACATGCCGTGATTTACAGGATCAAATCAATAAGACCAAGTGCATTAAACAGGCTTCAGGTGATGTGATGAAAATAGTATTCTTATAATACAGAAGAATGCTTATTGATCTCCACAAGGCTGTAAGAAATAAAAAAGTGATGAAGTCTATGCACCAAATGGCAGTCAGTGGCCGCGCGCACGGTGCCTGCGCTTTGTTTTATTCTGCGGTTTTCTCCCACCTTCTTTACGCGCACAGAAATATTTGGTAACAAGCCGCGCGCATTTGTCGCACCTCACTGTGCAACACCAGTGGAACTTGCAGTTGCAGCTGCTGACTACCTCGATGCGCTTCTCCACCACTCTGAGGCCGCATTCGTAGCACAGCCTGTGGCAGCTCTTTCGCTCCCAAAGGGACATGTTCATGTTGCCCTTCAGACACTCCCGCCCCTCGGTGCCCGGAAATCCCCGGCTCCGGTTCTTAACGCAGTAATCCGGGGAGTCCTCCAGGTAAATGAGCTCTGTGCGAGCGATGCTCCGAAAGGCGTGCGCTATGGCCCCTCGGTTGTCCGCGCTGTTCCCGGCCTTTGCCGGCTTCTTGTCCATCTCCAGCTTCTTCGCGTGTTCGTGCTTCACCTTCAGGTAGTTGCCCACCACTCTGAAGTCGGCCAGCTGCATCCAGCAGGTTTGGATGCTGCAGCTCCCGGACACTCCGTGACACTTACACGCTCTCATCATGGTCGCTTTGATGGCCTGCCAAGAGAGCGAGCGTGTTAGCAATGAAAATTCTTTGATCAAACGTGCGGGACTTTCTCCTTCTTGGATTTGAACCTGTGCGTAAAAGCCACTGACAAAAGACATCGATTTTCCTTTCCCAATACACTTGTTTACTTTTGAGAACACAGCCCATCAAAAGCAATAACAAACTCCAGTTACTAATAATAGTACACTCATATCTTACCAGTCTGCCTGCCTCGTTGTTATGCAGGTTGACCGCTGCGCGCGAGTCGTGCCCACCTTCCAGCGCGTCCACAAACTGTTTGGAGATCTTCTCTCCAAACGCCACGTTATCACTGCAGCCTCCCCAAATCCACCCTCTGCCACCTGGTGATTCAAAAATGCACATTCAGTTCTCAGAACGAAAAGTCTCACGTAATACAAGTTTGACTGTAAAATAGACCAGACATGCCTATTAGTGTGGAAATCATATAAAATGTACCTGTCTGTCTAATTCTGGAGTCATCACAGCCGCAGTTGTCAAAGTCTCCCATACTGCAGTTCTTGGTGAGCGTGTACATCACTCCTGCCGCGCTGATGGCATGGACAAAAGACGTCTCCCTTGTGGCTACAATAAGTGACAAAGAAAGCGAATCACAATGTTTTAGTTTGCGATCCAATTTGGGGCCATATATGCGCAAAGGCTGCGCTCATATACTGTGCGTAAAAGGCGCGTAAACCGTGCGTAAAGGCAGTACAGGAATTGAATAGGGTACTGTTGGGCATGTTTGGTGTTTTATAAATGCGGTTCCAGCAAGTAACTGAAGTTAATGTGTGTGTTCCCTCCGTTGAGGTCACAGCGCACAGTCGGTCACAACCCCGTCTCTGTGTTGGAGGATTGACTTTGTGCAAAATAGCGACATTTGCTGGAGTTAAACTCATCCAGCACTCCACCCCACTGCAAGTCAAGCATATGATACAGACATATGGATATTAATATCTTACCACTTCGAAGGCCGTTGTGTGTGGACAACTGGAGCGTGTTTTCTGGGCAGTTCCACCTCTCCAACGCGAACTGGTGTTTACACTCATGTATTCCACCCTGTGCGCCCAATTGCACACTACCGGCATAGGTGAGAAAAGCCTTGGGAGAGGAAAACCAAATAGAAACGTTAGTCATTACTGCATTTAACCAATATTTATTTTCACAACAAAGTCATCTGAGATATTTGAATTTACAGAAGAGATTTCACGCCCAGAATGTATTTACCTTAGGTCCAGTCATGAGGAAATTATTCACCGTCCTTTAGAAAGAAAACAGGACAGCCACGTTAATCCAAGGTCACTGACAAACACGCATCACACTGTTGCAAATTAATTCATCCAAAAATTAGCGACATACCAGGCTAGTGCAAACTGAACATGACAGCACATGGACAGAACCACGGTTGGAAGGAGATTCAAAGGTCCCATAACAGCTGTAATCCAAACCGGAGGACTGTGTGTTTGTATCCCAGACGTGAGTGCCAAGAGAGAGAGAGAGAAGAGGGCAACTGAAGTTGTAGCCAGACTCCTCGCTGATGATATTTATATGCTCCTGCCCCTTTGATTGACAGATTTGTCCCGCAGGTAGCGTTTCACTGTGAAAATGCGCCGAGGACGACATTGATCGCCGCGTCCTACAGACAAATGGGAGCCGTCGGTGCATAAGTGCACTTCAAAGAAGTGACGCAGACACTTAAACAGCCCCTCATTCATTCACCTGCCGTTCCCAGGCTCCGATCCTTACACGCTTTTTCCCACGAATTGAAGGATATGCAGTATATCATCCTGAGCGTTACAAATAGGACACATAAACCCCATATTAATCATATTTTAATTTCAGGTGTATCATGACACATCACTGTAAAACACTGTGTATCATATTGCTATAGGTCTATTGCAATGATTTATTGTTAAGGGGTTTGAAGAGTGGCTGAGGCCACAACAAAGCTCAGACATTAAGGCATTAAATATGGCTCTTCCTCATCACATTGCAGTCAGAAATACAGAACTGAGGGGCAGCTTTGGGGACTTCATGTGTAGTTGGAAACGTTTGGGAAATGGCACCAGTGCCCCAGGGGGAACGACTGACTGCCATAAAGTCTTTCAGGAGCTGATGGTATATAGTCATGTAAATACTGCCTCACACATCGGCGACATTGGCATCGTCTTGATAATAGGATAATAGATGTTTCCCTGGGAAACTACTCGGTGTGAAAACAGTCTGGAATTTACAAGAGTGTAAACAAATAAGAGATTTTTTGCTTTACACATTTTTTTTATATTGTACGGTCAATAATTTGTGTTTCAGAGGTGGTTTTGATTCGTAGATTTAAATAAAAAGAACCGATTAATGTTGATTAATTCAGTGTATAGAGATCTGGGATTAATTGTGATTATCCTTAATTTAGCCTCTATAATCACATGCCGGTTTCTGCCATTGCATACTCGTACCGTGATTTGATTGGAGAGTTATTGGTTAACATTACAGTTTTTTCTTTTTTTAAATCGAATCGCTTACACATGTCAAATCCACTTTAAGCCACTCAAAATCCCCTAAACCAACAATTCACTCCGCGCGGTGGACAATAGACGGGCGGCTGGGCGAGGTCCCCCACACAATAGTGGAGAGGTGGAGGTGAGGATAATCCCCACTAATTAGATATCGCCCGCATTCATGACTGAAACCTGGAGCCCCTCAACACCTTGTTGGGAAGTAATACAGAGCGATTAGAAATCAATCTGCGATGCCTTATAATTTGTCGTCAACCCAAGGCTCCTTTATCGAATTTAATGGGTTAATAACCTGCAAACAATAGTAGTCAATGCAGCTGGGCGTGTTTCTCCATGGACGCTATTTGTCTCACCGAAACTATCAGGGACAAATCACGTGGGTTACGTCATTTAGATACATTAATTCAATTTCATTATTATTATTATTAAATGACAAAATGGTCAAAGGTATATTTGATGAATAGTATATTGTAGTCCATATATTAGTAATATAGACTAAACGTAAAGTTTATCATAATAATAACAATTTAAGAGCTCCTATGGATTTTTATTTTCCATGTAAGTTATGTGTATTCCAGCTCGACCACTTCCAAGAGAGGACACGTAAGGGTATGGGGGACCCCCTTTGAAACACACTGAACTTAAAACAACATGAAGTCCAAATGCGCGCTAATTAAATTGTTCTAACAGACATGTCGGACACATTAGGCCGTCCGGGTGAGCGTTGACGAGTGATTCATGAGCCAGGCGAGGTGAGAGAAATGGAGCAATAAAGGCTCGGGAGGTGACGGGCTTGACAGGCCGGGGATGGGTGGTAGGACTGCTGACGCCAGCCAGCGACATCCCATGCGGGGCTGTAAATGACCGTAGAAAAAGGCTGCTGTTATAGAATTAAATAAATAACTGTAATATAAAGAAATGATAGGCCACATAAAGAAGCATCCAATTGTTAATGCAGGAAAGGTCGGTAAAAAGTTAAATAATTCAACTCAAATGATTGCTTTGAAATGTTATTATGTTATTCTTAGTTGTATGGCACACGATTTTTATTCGAAATGCCCAACGGTCTGTTTTTATTCCGCGGTGGTATATTGTTACAGTGCTGCTTTTGCTTAATATTTTCTCAATCTCAATATGTTGTCACCAAGCCCCGCCCCTCCCTTCGCCTTTCAGCCAACCACATTCCTCCAGCCTCCAGCATCCTCGGCTACTGCCAGCTAGCCAGCTAGCTCCTGGTAGCTTCACAGCACTGTCTTTGCTGGCACTGTGGCGTGTCTTCACTGCTGTGATGCTGCTGTTAATCTTCACTGAATGAAATCAAGTAGGGCTCGTTTAGTTGATAACGTGCCAGAAAATAGTGGGGGGGGGGGGGAATACCCATAATTCCCCAGAGCCCAAGGTGAGGTCTTCAAATAGCTGTTTTATCCAGATTAAAATTCTAAAACTTAATTATCATAAAAGATAGCAAATACTCACATTTGAGAAGCTAGAATCATTGAAACCCTTGACTTTTTTCGATTATTATTCATTTTCTGTCCATTTATCAAGTAATGGTTTAAGCTCTAATGCCAAGCAAAAGCTCACAATCTAAGCTAGCTTTAAAAATGAGCAGACTAGCTGCCTTATTGAGCCAATCTAAAGGAGAGGATCAAACAAGTTCTCATACTAAGAAGTTGACTTTTGTCATAAATTTATTAATATGTTGGTATGACGATTTGTGTAATATTAGCCACTTGCAGTACATTACCATTATAATTAAGGTATAAAAAAAGTGTGTTGCCAGCCCGTGTTCTTAAATGTTTCTTTCGGTAAACTACACAGAAACATGGCCCCTGTTTGTGCATTGAACTATGGCTATAAATATGCACTCCTGAGGTGTGAATTACATAATTGTACTCTGCAATACTTTTATACTGTACAGGTCAATTGCAAGCAGTCTATACAAATCCTTTTTATTGTAATGTGTGTTTATTCCATGGCCGTGCACGATGAGTCCATGCCTCATGAGTGTCTAAGAATCTGCACATGGACACAAAAGAGACAGCAACATGCACAGAGGGTTGACTGGTTCCATGTCTTCATATTTATTTCATAAAGAAAAGTAAAAAGTTAAGAAAACATCCCACATGATTAGACTCTGAGTGCTCCCATGACTGTAGTCCCCCCTCCCCCCATAGCCTGGATGCCTGTCTATCTCTTTGGGCTACATCACTGCACCACTCCCCAGTTTGGCAATATTGGAGACATGTTAGCTATAGGCTAACAGTGCGAGACAGGCACCCAGGCTAATGTTTTTTAAAGTGGTAAGAGAGCATTCCCATGTGATGATGCCACATACCCCTATACGGCAACCCCAGGGAGCTCAAGAGCACCCTCATCCGAAGACAAAGTAAGAGATTGAAATACTGTGATAATCAAAAGAAAGTGCTTTTTTTGCTGCGGCATCTCAGCGTCTTTTTCTTCATGTGCTCAGGAGTCAAGGTGTGGCATCGCCTTTCCTCTCTTGCTCGATGGCTGAGGAAGAGAAGAGGAAAATTGTTTAGGTCAGCAGGCTTGTGTTTGGCGCACAGGATTTAATGTATAGCAATGATGTGCTGATGTTGCAGCATTTTAGTTTTTTCTGCTAGCTGTAGCCGTTTGTCAGCAGTGGAGGTGATGGGTAGCTGCTGACAGGAAAATTGTTGCAGGGGGTATGGAGGCTTCAGCGCCGCCTAGAAACACACACAGAGACACAGACGCAAGGGCCACTCACTCTCTTTGGTGGGCAGAGGGTTTTTCTCTTTTGTCTCCGTCTTCTTCAGCTTTGTCTTGTCGAAACGGGCGATCTCGGTCAGGTCAGGCTTGTCGGACATTTTGGCTGTGAAAGAAGATGAGAAGAACACCTCAGCACACACAAGTTGGACCTTTCCCGTCAGCCATCGCGCTGATAATGCGGCATTACATGATGGACACGAAATCTATTGCATTGGACATATTCCGTAGTGTAGGACCAATGTTTTCACCTGCCTTAAATCGTGACGGCTTGGTCTGCCATCGAAGGTAATCTTTGTAACCGACAGCACATAAAGGGAGTGGCTACGACATGTCCACATGGATGCCCGTGCGTGGTCGCTGCCTCACACATGCTCTGTCTTGATATTCCCCTCTCCAAAAATGCCCACTAACATGTGCCTATTTTTAACATCGCTCCCTGTTCCTCCCTTTGTCTTTGCCTTTCCCTCTCCAAGGCTGAGGTCTTTGTTCTCTTCCTACGCATCCTCTCTCTCTCTCTCTCTCTCTCGCTCTCCTCACTCTGCCTCTGCATCCACCCCTGCAGCCTCATGGATCCAGGCACTGCAGTCATATTCCTTCGACCTACCCGCAGGTCTGACTAATCCGTCCAGCGCAGTCCGGCCCAGTCACGCCTGTTTGGACCACCACTCTGTCAGAGACTGCTGTGGAAATGTGACAAGCCCACTATAGCCCGCACCCTAGTCATTTTGCAAAGCAAGCCACTGTAAAATCATCCTCACTAGTCTGAATTTGAATGGGGCCTAATAGAATGGGTTTGACATAGCAAGTAGACATGCTGGGCACATGGCCAGAATTTGAAATATTTCACTTTCTTGAAACGAGGCTCACCGAATCATTTCTCGATTACCCTCTAGCTGCAAATGTTGTCTGTATCCAGCACTGCCGAGTCTTGATATCAACAGCAGCAGTCGTAACCTCACCTTTTTTCCAACTTGTCAGTAAACACAATTATTCAAACATTTGCTCTATTGTTCCCTTATCAGCACCATCGTCATCCTCCTCAACATCCCTCTTCCACCTCATTTCACAGCTGCCATCAGCAGTCAGCCTCCGCTCACCCAGCCACACCCCAAATCCTTTGTTTGGCTCCAGTAAAACAGAGCCAGAACAGAGACACACAAACACAGAGACACTGAGAAACACACTGACGGCGAGATGGGTTCGTTCTTACCGGTGTTCAACACAGCAGTGCGCTAAAATCCACCGGCGGAGAGAGAGCAGGGAGGGATAGAGACACAGAGATGGAGAAGGGAGAGCGATGCGGAAGCTGAGTGAATCTGCCGGTGTGTGCACGCCTGCCTGCATCTAGGGTGTGGGTATAAGAGGGAGGGAGGGGGAGAGAGAGTGGGAGAGAGAGAGAGAGAGTTTGGTCAGCCTTCCTCCATGACATCAATATTAATGTTCTCGAGGGAAAAGACAAGAGGAAACCAAGCCCTTATAGGAAGCAGATGTGCTGTTCATGTTCAGCTGAGATGGATTATGATAAATCAGTTAGGTATTACATAGTGTTTATTATAGGTCGATTATGCAGCGTTTTTTTTTGCTGAGTAGGTCAGAGACACACTGCATGAGATGGTGGAAAGAGGATGTTGTCTACTTCTAGCCAGTCATGATGAGCTATATGAATAGTAATCGGTCTTGCATTTACCGACCACTCAACGGGCTTTACAATACATTTTCACACACACATTGATACGCTAATGGCAGGGGTGACCATAAAAGGTGGTCAAAGTGCTAATCTAATGCTCATTCAAACACCAATGGATGGCACAGCCTTCAGGAGCAATTTGGGATTCAGTATCTTGCCCAAGGACACTTGGACATGCGGACTGGAGGAGCCGGGGATCAAACCGCCAATCTTCCCTAGTGTTTGACTAATAAGAACTTACAAGTACTTTGATTGTGCTCCTTTACTTTTATAGTATCCATTACATACTGAGAATGTGTCAGAGATGTGAGTATTTAAGATTGCAAGTCATGTAATGAGTTTCTTTTTATAGGGACATATTTTCATATTACAGATCTTTCATGTAGGGTTTACTTTTAGAGGGACAAGTATATGGCATGGACCAGTGCCACATACCACAGCATTTATAGTCCATCATAATTTGCAATAATCATCCTTAGAAGGACACAAAGTGCAATAAGAAAAAATGTACAAAACACACACAATGATACCTTAAAATTCCCCTAAAACTCATCTGGCTAATAGCATGGGTCCATGGGAACTGATATGTGACTGTTTCTTTTTACCTGAAATTGTGTGTATTTCGATAATTTAAGTTAACAGTTCATTCCACTCCTTGCATTGGTCAAAGCAATGTAGAAAGCCCTATTTGTATATGTAATGTTTATATTTATACGGGCACGTATATAGCATGGACCAGTGCCACATACCACATCATTTATAGCCCGAGCTAGTTTTCAATGACCATCCTTAGTAGGGCCTTTATGGAAATACACAAAGCTCAACATGAAAATATATATAAAACCACACAAAACTCAAAAAATGTAGGTGAGAATATATAAAACGCACATATAATACAATACATTTAACAATGCAATACATTTACAATAAACCTCAATGACAAGCATTGATTGTGACTGAGTCACCGATCACACACATTCAGAGATGAAACTGGCAGTCGATACTTGATTAGTCGATCAACAGAAAATTAATCAACTACAGTATTTTCATAATCAATCAAGTCATTTTTAAAGTCACTTCTCAAATGAAAATATTTGCTGGTTTTCTTAGTGCTAAACCTACATGTAATCATATGCAGTTCTTTTTTTTATATACACTGTCGTTTACCTTTTCTCACTATACCAATTTAACACTTATTTTACACTATGTTTTAGCTGTTTATTGTCTGCATCTGAGCCGTTTATTTTCAACATCGTCATATCTTTTAAAGAGCCTGATGTGATCAAGCAGCTCTTGATCACATCAGGGCTCAAATACAGCCATGACGTGCAGGGCTCGTAATGAAACCTGCTGAGTCTTTTACTCTTTAACATTGCCAGAGGGTTACAGTTAAGGCCCGCCGATGCAGAGCAGACGGCTCATCTCAGAATAGCACAACAGCGATGAGTCAACGCGATCTCAACCTTGGAAATGACACAATGAGCCAAGCGAGCGGGTGCTGGTAAGCGCCCTGTTAACGTGTGACATCATATTACTGGATCACAGCGAGGTCACACACACACACACACACCGCACAGGCCTCTGAGTGCTCTGTAAGAAGGCTGCACCACCACCTGCTGGCCGAAATGTGGAACTGCTTCCTTTAACAAGAGCCGGTGTGCATGTGGACTTCACACATTCAAACACAATTAATAACAACACGCAGACTTGTTACACTGTCACTCCACATGAAGTATGTGTGTTGCTGACTGCAACACACACACACACACACACACACCCTCACCTCATAACCCAGACTCACCTTTGTGATAGCCCGGTGCAGCTCATTATGAGTCGGTGCTCTTCAAACCACGCACCGATTCAGCCTTTCAGATGCCTTTCTACTGAGTTGTTTGTTTCTTTGGGATGCTGTGTGTGTGTGTGTGTGTGTGTGTGTGTGTGTGTGTGTGTGTGTGT
>NW_022280049.1:4331085-4410946 GCF_004355925.1 Anarrhichthys ocellatus
GTGTGTGTGTGTGTGTGTGTGTGTGTGTGTGTGTGTGTGTGTGTGTGGGGTGTGTGTGTGTGGGGGGGGGGGGGGGAATCTCTGACCTTTTCTACATTTGCCTGAGCTCTCCTATTAACCTTTCTGTTTCAAATGTTATCATATTTGAAGCTTGGAGACAAGATGCACACGGACAAAGGTCAAATATAGCAACCGAATGACCTATCAGAATCAGTCAGACAGGCCGCTGGTTGCTGGTGGACGGTAATAGACCCGTAAACCTTTTCTGCCATCAAGTCCGTCTCCGCGCTGTTTGTCAACGTCTAGAAGGCATCACGGTGTCTGTCGGTGATCAACACACTTTGAGATGAAGTGTAGTATCAGCCAGGAGATGGCAGCCCGGTGCATTTGAAGACATTTCTCACGATGGATAAATGTTATAACTACAGTATCTATCTATATTACTGTACTTTATTTAGCAATATTTAAAAGATATAGGGAGGCTTTGTTAGTGCGCACTGAACAGCCATGCTCACATATGGTGTAAACACAGGATGGCAGCACAGGACTATTAAAGAATGTATTCAGGAGTCCATGAGCGCCCACCAGGGTGCACTCATCCCTCAGCACTAAGTAACAGCTTGTAGCAGCTTGAGTCCTAATGTCACTAATGTGATTAAAAAAAAGAAAAAAAAAAAACAGATTTCTTCACGCTTTTCCAAACACAGTTTCTTCCACACTTGTGGGCTAATAGCGAGTAGATCTTCAAGCCAGATAGTTTAGAGGCTTAGCATGACACCGAGAGAGAACAGGAGACGATTCAAACGAGTGGAAAGAGAGACAAAATATTTTTCAATTCAGCAGCGAAGCTTCAAGTGAAGCAACATTAACTTTCATGAATATGGAAAAGGAGCATGCAATGTGCATCATGTACTGCAGCTCTGTGATCGATTTGTTTGAATGTTAATTTGTTTTTGTTTAGTTGTGGATTTGTTGTGTTGGTCCCAAAGAAGACGCACTAAAGTTCAATAGTAAATGCGTCTAAACATGATGCTAAAGTTTCAGCGTGCCAGTGGTCGCAAGTTAACGATTCACCCTCAACTTCCTACCATCACACTCTGGTTCTCGTGTTAGCCAGCCGCAGCGGTGCTCTCAGACGCATTCAATGTCAACACTTGCACACAGGGGAAGTTGTTTTACATCATCCAAGTTGATGGAAGGTGAGATCACGAACCACATTCACGCACGTTTAAAGCCGCCAGTTTGAAGAACGAAGGAACTCTGACTCCATCTTTTTTACTTTGTCACTCATTGTAATAGTGCTGCATCATCGATCAAACAAATCTGCTTACTCCACGGTCAAAGAGGAATCAACAAACATGTACACCAGACTGGAGTTTGTTTCGGGAGAGTTGTGGGATGTGGAGGACAGTTTAGAACAGTCCGGCCCCAGATAAGAGCTCCCGATCTCCTCGACTAATGATGCAGCGTGTGATTGGTGAACCGCGTTCCATCACCCGGCCGATGAGCTGAGAGTATCTCGGTGTTGAGGAGTTATCTCACCTAGCCAGCTGGAGGCCGGTGACAGAGATGAAGAGAGGAGAAGGAAAACAGCAGAGAGGGGAGAGGAGATGAATGCCGAGAGGAGGGATGAGGAACCGAGAGAGAGGAAAGCGATAGATGGAAGATTAGACGGCTGCTATAAAACCAAACACGTTTGTAATGCACCTTATCAGGTATCTCTACATTTAATGCCCATAATAGTCAGTGTGTGTGTGTGTGTGTGTGTGTGTATGTGTGTGTGTGTTACATCAGTCTTCCTGAAATATCTATAGGGTGAGCTTAAGCTTTGGTTGCAGAGCTTAACACTTCAAAGTAAATGTCCTCCATGCATCATCACCCTTTCAACATCCCTCCCTCATCTCCTGTTTTAGTGTTTTCCTCTACTTTACTCAGGGATAAATACAATATATTAAGCGTGCACACACCTGAAGGATTGAATGGATCGTGCGAGCGATTAAATTCATGTAAATTAAATGAACAAATGAGTGGCGACACAAAGAAATGAACTAATTTGGAGGGAGGGTATGGAAAGAATGATCTCCTGCCTTAAGGAATACAACATTGACTGTGTTGCAGAGTTGTTTATCTCTGGCAATTAGAATGACAATGAGTTACTAAATGTTGTTGCAGTAACGCAGCTTTCCAACCACTTTATCAGAGGGATTTCATTCCCCTTCTTTCTTAATAGAAATTATAAACCTGCTCGGCAAGAATGCCGTTAGAGGCAACACACAAAATGAAGCAAGAATAACGATGCTTACAGGTACACTTTGGTAAATCAAGACCATTATCCGTCACTGTCAGTTGTTTTTGATATCATTGAGCAGGTTACATATTACTGTGCAGCTAAACACGCTGCATGTCCAATCAATATCTGTTGTTTAACCGAGGTGACGCCTTCAAATGTCTCGTTTTGTTCGACCAACAGTCCAAAACATTAAGATATTCAGAAAACATTAGCAAATCCTCACATTTAGCAAAGCAAGAACAATGACCTTTGGCATTCAACAATGATTCAATAATCAAACTATTTGTTGGCTACTTCGTTGATTGATCGACTAAACCTTTCAGCTCGAAGTTCTACTCCGTTTTCGGAACATTTTGTACTTCAATTCCAGTCTGCACAGTGACTGCTTCCCCCCGTGGCTGTCTTGGATTTCTGTGTCCGTCTGAATATGTGCAGACCGGTCGCTCGGTGTAATAGTTCGAGATGTATCTCTGCTTTTGATCTCATACGGCGAAAAGATGTTCGGGCAGTTTGTACTCAGAATTCAGGAGCAGATAACAGTTATGTCAGCGTTGAATCTGTGTTTGATGTGTTTTCCAGATAAGAATCATAATCGTGTTTGTTGAGTGATGTTGTTTGAGTCCAGCTAGAAGCAGCCCCAGAGCGATTTTTATATCATGAATCTCATTACCAGCTGACACGAGAGGCTTTTACGGGGGTCATGCTTTAGATTTGGAGTCTTGTATGTTTGCAGATTTTAGGAATTCTTCTTTGAAAATACATGTTTTTTTAAATATCTGATCTGAAATTTGTTGATTTTTTTAAAAATGTATTCCTACACAACTTTCTACACCGGCCCTCCCATAGGATGCTTGTCCCGTTTGGTCATGTTGCCAGTGTCTATATATCCAGCACTCTGGCATCGAATGCATAATAAATCCAGAAGCGCAGGGACACGCAAATGAACAGAAGAGGGAGCTGAGATTACACATATTCAGCACAAAAACACCGGCAACAGAGAGGTCTGACGTGTGAGCTGTGGACATCTGCATTGTAAAGTGATAAACAAGTTGACGGGAAAGAGTGGAAGTCATTCCCCAGCAGCTCACGGCCGTGCTGGGACAGCCACCCTTTCAGCTGTCAGACAACTAGTCCACTTCAAAAACGCTTTTTAAATCACGGTTTTGTCTCCTTGGTAGAGATAAAGTGGCATGTTTTCCAGTCGCCATGGTGGTTTCTAAATTCTAAATACAGAGGGCACAAAATATAAATACATTGTAAAATGTTCTGTTTTCTAGCGTGTGGCAACAAAGATCGAATTTTGTTAGTATTTGAGGCAAAACTAAAATTCACGTTACTTTAATCTTTCATCATTTTTGCAAAATTATGATTTTACGAGAACAGAACATCTCCCTTTATTTTAACAGCGCTGGAAGCATTTCATTTTCCCTTTCTCCAAAACCAAATAGAAGACGCACTCATGCTTTCCTCAGTCAACAGCCAACGATGGTGTAGTCCTTTGTGATCCCATACAGTAAGAGGGCTATTAGTGTTTACTGTAACATTCAAATAAAAGCTGTGTGGGCGGAGTGAGTCATAGCGGCTTTCTAGCATCTAGTTATTCATACCGTACGGTCTGAACGACCGATGGTGACCAAGAAAGTGTAACATGTCCCAGTCTGGCACAGCCATGGGGCCTTTAATGGACAGAAATAGAGCAAGGCTGCAGACTAATTGGAGACCCAACACTACTATCTATATAGAGGAAATATCAACAGCCTTGCATATACAACACTGCAGCACTGATATCTTTGACGAGTTGAAAATGCCAGTACAGTATTAAACTTCCCTATTTGCAGGTATATATTGTTTTGTCATGGGGCGGCAGAAAAAGAAAAAAGTCTTATCCCTTTTTAACAAGTGCCTTCAATCATTCCAGCACATTCTGAAGTGTATTTGATTTGGCCGTGATGAATTGTAATGGCTTTTGTCAGCGCTGTCAGCCTGCATTTCTGAGCCTTCGGAATGAGGAATCAATGCAGAGGTTGGCTTGGCACCGGATGTGAAGTGGCGAGGTCAGCACGTTAGGCGTGGTGTCAAGCTAAGACAGCTGCAGAAGAGATGAACAAAAAAACAGAAACTTAAAAATAAATTAAAGGTGCGAGCAGCGATGAACGGGCCCTCGCATCCTCCAGCGCGTCGGGGGTGCTGGAGGGACTCCGGCCTGCGCGTCCGAGAACGTCCGAGATCATCCGCGGCCGTTGGATAGCGCGTCCGCGAGTGAGACGTTTTTAATCCCGCGTGGACCGCCTGATGCTGGAAATGATGCTTTGCAAATAGTCCGATGCTTCCTGTATCCGCTGCCTAGCGCTACAGAACACGTACATTATGTAGCTCTATGTCAAGTGTAAACCACATTGTGTAAAAGTCACGTAAATCGGATGGTGTTTGTCAAAAAACGCAGATTTCCTTTCGCCAGCAGGTGGCGCTGTGAGTATTAGGGAAAATTAGCTTGTAGACATCATCAGGCCATGAGTGTTATCAAGCATGTGACGTTTGGGACCGTTTGGAACAAGTCCAGCTGAGTTACATCAGATATTTCCTTTAGCCAGTAGGCTTTGCGGGTTTACTGTAGCGTCCCCTAGTGGTCGAATGCAAAACAATTCTCAGGGTATGTTACTGGATGCGATGTGCACATATGCTGAATATTTTGGGAATTTACAACAAATGGTTGAGAAGTTATGTGTATTGATATTATGCCACGCCCCTAAGAAGTGTATTGATCCATATCTTGTAAATGCAAAGAGATATCAAAAAGCTTTTGATAATTATTGATGATCTAGATCCAATTATGATCCACAGCAAATTTCGTAGAAATCGGACCCAGCGTGTAGGAGGAGTTCGCAAAGATGTGTTTTTTCACTAAATTCAAAATGGCTGACTTCCGGTTGGGTTTAGAGCTTAGAGCTCCAGGGGCTTTTTTGTAAGTCTACATGTGATACATCTGTTTACCAAATGATATACATCTAAAATTTTATATATCTAGGTAAAACGTACTGCGAGGGCTGCATCGTCGAAATATTGTATAAATTCATACAAAATTGAAAATGACCAACTTCCGGTAGGGTTTAGAGCATGGTCCCATAGGATACATGTGCCTACCAAGTTTCATACATGTAGCCAAAACGTAGCGCTGGGGCTGCTCTTTTGAAATATTGTAGGGGGCGCTATAGAGGCAATTGAAAACGGCCAATAAAAAACATCATATAAACTATTTCTTCCAATGACCTGTGACACATGTACAAAGTTCCATGAGTTTTTGAGCATCCCAACCCACTAAACCATCAGCTTCCTTTTTCATGGGGAATGATGCGTCGCCACGGCAACAGCGTTCAATGAAAACTCACAAAATTCATGATGATGCATCATCAATGTCTTAAGGCTATCCTTACCAAATTTTAGACTCATCAGGTCACCTGGCTAGGAGGAATAATTAAAAGTATAAAATATGACATTTCCTTTAGCCAGTAGGCAGCGCTATGAATTATTGATTTTTTTTAAATTGAAGTATGTTCAAGCTTGAAGTAGGATCATGCATAAGAAGTTTTGTACAGATTGGATAATGTACCTTGGAGTTATAACAACTTCCTTTTTCATGCCGAATGACGCAAAATGGCCGCCATGCCACGTCAAGGTTCTTCGACGAAAACTCTCGATTTTGATAACTTTTAATCACAAAGGCCTTAAGAGCATCCTGACCAAAGTAGAAGTTGATCGCATAAAATCTGTAGGAGGAGTACGTTAAAGTGCGAAGGCTGAAAAATGCAAAAAGTGACAAAAAACACAACTTCGCGGGTTTACTGTAGCACCCCCTAGTGGTCGAATGCAAACAAATTCTCAGATTTTATTACGGGATACGATATGCACATATGCTGAACATTTTGGGAATTTAGGACAAATGGTTGAGAAGTTATGTGTATTGATATTATGCTGGAGAACAGAGAGATGGAGCCTTTTTTAATTGTGCACCTTCCAGCAGCAACGGCAACAAAACAAAACCGGTTTTGTTTTGTTGCCGCAGCGTCACACTGGGTGGATACGAGTTGACATCTGTTCAGGAATCCCTGCTCATACACCTGAAAGGCTTCGGCGCGCTTCTTCTGAAATAGAGAGATTAATAAATGTCCAGATGACTGCTTTAGGATTAAAACACACACACACACACATATGGGTGTGTGTGTGTGTGTGTGTGCGGGTGCATCATCGTCGGCACAATATGTTGCACGTTATCTCCGCACAGCCACCTGTTTATATGAAGGGAGTCAACAAACATATGAATCCAATAAGGCTCACCCTCGAAGTACACACTTCATCGTCATGAAGCTGGCTCTGTTCACTGTAATCTAAATCCTTTATTTGAAAGCTGTGTGTGTGTGTGTGTGTGTGTGTGTGTGTAAGAGAGACAGGAGGGATGGCGGCGGGGAGGGAGATTAAAACTCAGTTTTTCAGTGGTGTTATAGGGGCAGTGTGCAGAGAGGGGTTAAGATAATGGGTCTTTGGTGTCAACATGGGATTGATCGCAGGATTAATTAGCGAGAGCGGCGCTCATCGTGAAACTGACAGGTAAACCAGGACGTGCGTGTGGAGAAAACACACGGAAAGGAGTCTCTGATTTGAGATTTCTCCAAAATCATATTACGCTGGCCGTTGATATGTGGTCTACACGAAGACGTTATTTCAACGCATTCAATGTCTCACACAAAACTTCGTAAATATGGAACTATAGACTGTGTGCTGTCAACAAGAAGCTCCCAGGACATCGTAATGAGAGCAGAGCACATTATGTCTGTATAATCACGTAAACTCACGTAAAATACAACTCTGTGTTTACTGCTGTAACACGCATGCGCACGGACTCAGTGCGTTTTTCTAAGTTAGAGACGCTGGCGTGTTGTCTGCACGATGCTAGCTAGCTTACTGAGTTGATGAGCGAAATGAACGAGCTGACGGAATAAACGAGGCTTCACGCTAAGGACATACTCTGTAAGTACTTGAACTACTTTATTGCAAACCGAAATATCATTACCATACCATTAATATCATGTTATGCTCATCATGGTGGCGAGGCTGCTAGCAATTGTAGCGTTAGCATGTTAGCTTGTAGTGTTAGCATGTTACGAAAGTAAACAGACGTGTGTTAGTTAATATTGGAGACACTTTCTTTGTGGACTGTCCCTGTAGCCCAACGTCATAAAATAGAGGACATTTCACATGTAAACTACACGTGTATTTTCCGTATTTTTCTTACTGTCCGTAGTAATACGGACAGCGAGTGGGGCTGTACACATTTTAAATACTTGTTTTATTTACAGATGTCCAGCTTGAAAATATGGCAGATCTCCTGAAACCGGCTCCTGTGTGGCTTTGAAAACGACATTTAAAGAAGAAGGAGATTACGGTTTTATATAATGAACATTGTTTATATTGATAATGTGCTTTAATAAATACAAATGAACTGCTGCCTGTGTCACTTGGTCTTTTGTCCTGTAAGTGGAAACTGTTGATGTGTTACTAACATTAAGTATTTAGTTGCTACATATTGATCTGACAGCATTTTTTAGCCGACTATTTGAAGACGTTGATTCAACGTTCACGTTTAGACCAGATATCAACGTGATGTCCAATACTGGCTTTCAACTGATAAATGTGGATGTGGTTTCTTAGTAAGCCTCTAAATCATGATATATTATTATTAGCACAATGTAGAGGACGAAAAATTATAGTATTGCAAATCATGTTTAAATCTGGTCTAAGCGTGAACGTTTAATCAAAGTCTACAAATAGTCGGCGAAAAAACTTTCACTTTTGAACCAATTCTGGACGTCTTTTCAACATTGGGCGTAGACGTCTTTTAAACGTCTATTCAATGGAAAAATGCTCACTGGGATACGTCATCATGGCCGTAGACTGAAATTTATAGAACAAGGAGGAAAACTCGTCTGCCGTAACTCTTGAACTCGTTGAATATTCCCCTCACTTGCTGCTCCCATTTTCTTTTTTTTTTTCACACTTTATTTTTCTGCTTTTCACCAGACAGACAGACAATACATGCACAAAAACGTAAACATAAATTTAAAAAATAAAATTAAAAAAAAGGCAAGCAAGATCTTCAGTAAATACCTGTCTTCTCTTAACACAGTGTCTGTTGTCAGATTACCTAAGTAGAGAAAGATAAATGACTTTGGTATATCATAGCCCAGAATTTGGACTATAACCATATGGACATTTCCCCAAAACTACAATTTCCGGACATAGACAAAATACATGGGAGTGGTTTACATTTACTGCCCCACATTTCCTCCAACATGGCTGGACAATAGACAGACATGTGTTTGTAATTTGGGGAGTAATAAAGAATCTGATTACATTCTTCCAAAAGTGTTCTCTCCAAATACACGAGGATGTTGAAGACTGTTGTGTCCTCCAGATATTCAACCATTCATCCTCTGTAATATTCACACCAAGTTCTTGTTCCCATTTCAGTTTTACATAAAAAGTTGTATTTTCTAATTTTTCCATCAGATGTTGATATATAGTCGATATGATTCTATATTTCTTTGAGTTGTAAGCTCCCATTATGGTTCTAATTATTCCATTTTATCTAAGTTAATTTTGTGCTTTATTTCTCTGTCGAAAAAGTCCCTTAATTGCAGATATCTGAAGTGATCCTGGTTATTTAGTGAGTATTCGTCTTTCAGCTCCTGGAAACTCATAACGCTCCCGTCTTTAATGACTGTGCATATTGCTGTTATTCCTTGTGAAATCCATTGTTTGAACCTCAGATCGAGAGTACCCAGGATAAAATGTCTATCATAGGCTATCCATCGTAGAAGCCTGAGCTCTTCTTCTAATCTGTATTTTCTTATCAGTTTAAACCACATCTCTAATGTAAATCGGGTGACAACATCCATCTGGTCAAGAACAACTTTTGCTATATTTCTGTCTCCGATAAGGCTTTGAATTTCCCTTCCTTCTATATATCGTTCTAGGTTTTTCCATTTAGCTTCATAGTCATTGGTGCACCAATAAATGACTGGTCTAATTTAAGCTGCATGAAAATATGCCCTAAGATTTGGTAATGACATGCCCCCTTTATGTTTTCCAATCTGTAATGTTTCGTATTTGACTCTTGGCCTTTGACCTTTCCATATAAACCTTGAGATAACTTTATCCCAGGTTCAAAATTGTTTCTCAGGGATCTCGATTGGTAGTGACTGAAAGAGATAGAGGAGTCTTGGTAGTATGCTCATTTTTTTATAGTGTCTATCCGTGAACTGAAATCTAGTGGAAGAACAGCCCACCTCTCCAAATCATTCCTAATGTCCTGATCCACTTTATTATAGTTGGCTTTATATAGATCATCAATACTTTTTGTTATAGTAACCCCAAGATATGTCATTCTTTTAGAACTCCAATTTAAGTTAAGTGTTCGTTGTATAGTTTCGGTTGGTTTGTAGTTCAGTGTTAAAATCTCTGTTTTTGACAAGTTCAATTTATATCCAGAGTAAGAGCCAAACGTCTCAAGTTGGTTGATTAATATAGGGAGGCATTTGTCAGGGTCCTCTAAATAGCAGATCACGTCATCTGCAAAAAGTCCAATGACATGTTCTTCGTTTCCAACCTTTATCCCTTTAAGGTCTTTATTCTGCGTAATTGCTTGTGCCAGAGGTTCTATAAAAATTGCAAATAGAGTCGGTGAAAGACAACATCCCTGCCTGGTAGACCGTTCTAATGCTATACTATCAGTCAGACTGCCATTTATTTTTATCCTTGCTGTTGGGTTTTGGTAAAGTGTTTTAACACATTGAGTAGCTTTTTCATTTAGTCCAAATTTCTCAAGTACCTGATACAGAAATGTCCAGTTTACACTATCAAATGCCTTTTCTGCGTCAAGACTTATTAGGGCTGCATTGATATTTTTATGGTTAATATGTTCAATTATATGTAGGGTTAAAGCAGTTATGAGAGGGAAACTTATTGCTAAGACAGCAGCTATCAAGAGAGCTAAAGAAGAAACGTACAAGAAGGAAGAGGAAAAACTGCTTGAAATCGAACAACAGCATAAAAATACCCGCGACTCGACACTGCTACCAAAAATTAAAGAAATTAGAGGTAACATAGATAAGCTACTAATTACAGAGATAGAAAAGAAAACAAGATTTCTTAAACAATCTTACTATGAGGTGGGACCCAAAGCAAATAAACTACTGGCAAAAAGACTGCAAAAACAACAGGCAGGAAGGACAATCCATAAGATAAGGGATACGGTTACAAATCAAATAGTGTATGAACCTAATGAGATTGAAACCATTTTTAGGAACTATTACCAAAATTTGTATAGCCAACCTCCATCCGCTGACAAGGACCAAATTAGAACTTTTCTAGAGAAACTGGACCTACCAGTAATTGGGAAAGATCAGAATGACCTTTTGACTTCACCGATTACAAAAATAGAAATAGAGAAAGCTATGGGTAGACTGAAAATAAATAAATCCCCTGGCACTGATGGTTTACCAGCGGAGTGGTACAAAACGTTTAGTGAACTACTTCTACCAATACTTGAGCCGTCATTTAACTATACGCTTGCCCATGGTGAACTCCCACCATCCTGGAAGGAGGCTGTAATAACAGTGATTCCTAAAGGAACGAACAGTGATACCTGCTCTGGTTACAGACCTATATCAATTCTTAATATAGACTATAAATTATATACCTCGATTATTGCAAAAAGGTATGAGCACTTTATGAATGATATTATAGATGGAGACCAGACGGGCTTCATCAAGGGGCGCCAAACCCAAGATAACATAAGGAGAACGCTGCTCCCATTTTCAGCAAGGAAATAAGACTTTTTAAACTGGAAACGTGTTGAGAATTAAAGCTGCTAATCCCGTGGATTAATACAATTGAGTTTGCTGGATTTGGGTAATGCCCTGTTTCCTAAGATTTGCCCATTAGGCACCTGCTGCTGTCACACTCCAACGGCCTCACAGGAAATTGCCTGGTTTTATAGGAGGGCGAGAGTATGCCAGGGCGTTTGAACTGCGACGCAGAAAACCACTGGCACACTACACAAATGCAGGGGGTGAGATTTTGCTGTTCTTGTCCTTTGGCTTTATGAGCCCAATTACCAGCTTCAGTGTGTGTGTGTGTGCGTGTGTTTGTGTGTGTGAACACGTCGGCGCATGTACGCAGTGCGTCAGTAGAGCCTGACAGTCAGATTTCATGCACCACAGGCCGTGCCACAAACAGACGTACTCTGTCTTGGAGTGGAAGAGATGATTGGCCCGTGGCTCCCCCAGGACGCATACACAAACGGGATGATTTCGAGAGCCGATTACCACGCCTCCTCACCTCGCCTCTCCGTATCAACTTGAAACAAAGCTACGGAGGCTGCACCGCGTGTCACTTCAGATCCTGTTACCAAATGTCGTAGATGGAGGAACTGCTCGTTAAAAGTTTTAGCATCTACGCATCATTTGGATGGATGACGTTGCTCTTTCTACAACTATAGTTAGGTATTTTTGCCGTGGTAGTAAATACCCTTCAAATAGCCATGTAGCCTAATGCTGCGTTCACACATTTTAGCATCAGAGAGGAGGAGTGGCTTATCTTCATGGAAGCCGTTAACAACTAAGCCTTTGTTTTCCGCCATCAAACATGGAAGAAATAACCACTTTTTCTGCTTAGTACTTGTTGTGGATGTCCCAGATATCCCGGAAACTAAACGCCGTCTTGTTCATATCATCCTCCGGAGGCGCTCCGTGGATTTCATCGAGGTGTATCGACTATGTCTAGCAAGCCACACGTCGGCTGGTTTACTACAGCTGAAACAAAAATAAACAGAATTTGCTGCCACTAAATTGCAATAAACGGACAAAAAGGGATGCCGAAATAACTACATAATGATGCCGATTTGTAAAACGTCTGAATTAATGTTTTGTTAGTTCTCGCTGCCAGATGACAAGCAAATAACTTTTAAAAAGACTTGTTTTCTCAATGGAGCTCCGATCGATCGATGCTAGGCTATGCTACCGTTGTAGCAGCTAAAGTTCTGCATCACATAGTGGCCGAAAAAAGCAACAACAGCAGCAGCAGTTTGAAACTGCAGCTGTCCAGATGTTGACGATCTAAAGGCATGTAAAGGTATAGCAGCTACACTTTTTGACATGTGTGATCATTTAAAGGCATTATATATGTGCAAGTTTAGAAGGAAAATTTGCAATAATTTGTTATAGATTCTTCAAAACCTAATATTTTGTGTTTGACAGCTATACACAGAAAAACAGCGGCAGAAGTGCTACATACCTGTCGGTGGTGGCATTGACATGTCTGTATAGAGCTGGATTTATACTTGACAAAAAGGGGTAACAGGAGGTTTTTCTTTATTAGCGTGTGACAGTGGGATTTTGGGAAAGGTTCTTAGGAACTCTTAGGAACTCCTAGCCCAAAACCCATTAATGCACAACTATAAATCTGCCTGTGCTGCACTGGGTCAAGAAATGCGGTGATGTAAAAGTAAAAACAAATCAGGGGCTCTTCACGGATAGGGCAAGTAATTGAATAAGAATACAAAAACAACTGCCCAGCTCACTTTTAATGGAAGTCTATGGTATTGGTTGGCGCTCTGAAAAGCATCTGAGGTACACTATAAATGTGCCGCTATTGTTACTTCCCCTTCTTGCAGGTGTAGGTTGGCATGTGTAGAACCGGTCTGAGAGACAATGAACACCTTGGTGAAAATCTGCATGCTGCTTTATGTGAAGTACAGAGCGAGTTGCAACCTTTGCAACCCAGTTCCATTAGGCGTAAAAAACAAAGAAGTTACTTCTGCGGTTAGTAAACCTCTTAGCTGTGTGCCTCAAAAAAAAACTGACCTCGGCCCTTTTTGATCAACCTTGTAGAAAGTCACCTACTCTGTTAGCACGATGCTTGATTCAAACCTCTCTGAACCCATTCACCCCTTTGGCATCCTGTTTTGATCCATCTATAAATCACACACACCGGGCGTCTGATGTATTAAGCACCAGCGAGAGCAATGCATCACCCGACCACACATACAAATGTATCACAGCCGCACCGAGGCCGATGGAGAAACAAACAACAGACGAAACACTCCGTCTGCCAGGTAAACAAGTGTGCCGCGGAGGAGCTGATAACAGGATGCCGTGTACTCGGTCGCTTTCACACTTTGCCCTTTGCTCATCCCTTTCGCTCTCAAACCCAGGCGCTGCGTATAAATAGGCCCGGCGCATGTCGTTATCTCCCGTTTTGTTTTCCTCCGCGTCTCCCTCCCATGTTGCTCTGCGGGCGAGGAAATTACCAGTCACTTCCACAGCGATGCCTCTACTGACCCCGTTCTCATTTTTCCACCCCTCCCCACCACCCCACCACCCCACCCTTCCCGACAGCATCTCTGCGTACGACCACTCCTCAGGGAGGAAAACTAGTAATTAGTATGCTGATACATGAGCCAGTGGTGTTGCCATAACTAGTTAAGCAGCTATTTCCACCTCTCGCTGCGTCGCCAAGCACCAAAGATGCCTCTGATGTGACTGTGTGTGTGTGTGTGTGTGTGTGTGTGTCTCATAATGAGGCTGAAGTAACGCGGCGGTACATACTGTTCTTGTCACAGTGAAAGGTATATACCGTTGATGACAGATGCTCTCACTATGTGGTCGAGCACTGACTCACTCCCATCTATCTGTCTGTCTGTCTCGGTGTGCGTGTGCGTGGGGCTGTGGAGTTACATAAGAATCCACACGGATTCTTGGGATCTGCGCTCTGTTCGCTTGTGCAAGCGAACGAGGCGAGGGAGCGTTACCATGACGATGGCATTAGAAACCAACCTTACATCAAACCATGTGTGTTTGTGTCTTCCTGTTGGCTTTTATTCGTGTTTGTGCGTGCGTGTTTCTGCATTTGAGATGGTTTCCATTAGAGCCAAACCGGAGAAATATGGGCCTGCATTGAAAGGGAAGAGGAAGAAGAGAGCGGAGGGGATGGAGAAGAGATGGAGAGCAGAGGAGATATTTTTTGGTGGAAAGATGGAAGACGGAAAGGGGGAAAGGATGGAGATGAAAACTGAGGATGCAGGGGAATTAATTACAGTAGAGGGAGGGAGATGCTGATTGTGGACCCAGATGTTTACAAATTATCTGTTGATACCCCCCCTTCCACCCACCCACCCACCCACCCACTCTCTCGCCTAACTCTCCCTCTCTTTCACGCCTTTGAATATGTCATTTTGCCAATGCTGTGAGCAGCCATGTGCACTTTTGCCAAAGCTATGAGTAAGCTGTGTGTGGGCTTATGTGTGTGTGTCTGTGTGTGTGTGTGTGTGTGTGTGTTTGCATGCGACAGTTGGAGTGTGCACTTTACCGTGCCTGTGCTTGAGAATGTGCACATATCTTTGACCTGATCAGATTAGCTGTGTTGTCGCTAGCCAGTGCTGAGAGGTGTGACACCATACTTGACCCACAGCATGGGTCACTGTCATTCCTCTCAGGTCTCCTGCTTAGGTTTCATAATCAAGTTTTTGCATATTTTCTTTTTTCTTATTTGGTATAACAATAATAATTTGAGGTAGATCGTGAGACAAGGCAGACCTTATATATTTTTCATACTAAGACCATGCTTAGGCTGACAAAAAAAATGCCTTACCTTGTACTAACTACATATTCAAAATAGTTTCTTTGTCAATGTCATACAATTTATTGCTTCCAGTTACATACAGTCACAGCAGGCTGCATTCCCATAAGATCCACATATGAGATACACAGACTAGTATTCGGTCCCTGAGTTGAGGTGTCGGAATTGGTTTTGGTTCAGTACATCCCTAAAAGTGAGTTGTAAAATCAAATCTCATAGTGTCACAAACTGCTGTGCGGTGTTTTGGCATCTGATAAGCCTTTAAAGTTATTGATGTATTACTCACACTGGACTTCTTGGATTATCATCTTCTTACCAGTAGCTTTAGCAACACGCCGACACAGAGTAGCTTCTGGGTAAAAGGCGTATATTGCTTCGATCAAGACGCGATGTCAGCTCCATTGACTGCTGGGTGTTCTTTTCAGCTACGTGGGTGATTTGCACCTCGATAATGGAGGTCACATGGGACTCATGTAATGGAGTCATCACATTCACATGAATGGATGGATGTGTGAATTGTTTTGAAACCACCGGGGTAAAGTAGAGCGTCGTCGGCTCGTGGATTTCCCAAAGCTGTGATAATGTCGGGGTGATCGTGGTGACTTGACAGAAGTCATTCGATCACTCTTTCTTCTTGTTTGGACTTTTATTTGACTTCTACGGATTTCTGTCCTGATTTCATCAACCAGCTGCTGTTTGCTTCTTTTTTCTACATCTGGGAGCCAAATGTTTATTTTCTAACTCAGTCTACTTTCAGTGTTGAAACAAACATTTGCTGTTGACCCCGTTGAAGTGCATCATGGGGTATAATTAAACAAAATGTCTGTAGTCTTGCTGGTATATGCAAACTCACACCTTATTTTCTCTCTAATCCGAACAATTTGGATCCAAACAGAGCATACTGTAAGGTGGATTTGATTTTTTTAATATAGCATGTAGCCTATGACTCGTTTCATTAAGCGTTTACATAATTTTATTTTATATACCACCCAAGTAATACAACAGTAAGGATAGTTACACGTATCCTGCGTAATGATCAATACTATCATGGAACTACACACAAGTGCATGATTTGAAATTCCTCCAGAGACTCGCATCCCTTTAACCCAATTTGAACTCTACACTGATAACACGTACGAGACCCGGCTATCTCCTCTCTGCTATTCTTCAGCTATCTCTCGCACAAGTCTATCAACTGGGTCTTTTCTTAACTCTGAACATGGCTTCCTTCTATTTCGCTGAGCCCCCTCAGAGACCGAGGGACAATCTCACACCCTTGCTGTCCTGCAAAAAAAAAAAAAAAAAAGTTAAATAGTTTAAAGAATACTTCAATGTTCCTATTAGCGTTTGCGTTTTTCCTATGCTTTAGGATATTATCAAATCATTTGCATGTGAGGAGAAAATACCAGCTGTTGGTTATGAATATGGCAGACATCTGCTGACAAATGTTGTCACAGGGTGACATCTGTGCATTGAAAGGGTCAAAGGTGACCCAGCTGAGCCCAGAGATAGAGAGAGAAAAGAGGGTGATAGCTAGATAAATAGATGAAGAGACAGAGAGAGGCTAAACAGTGTTGGAAAGGGTGTGTGTGTGTGTGTGTGTGTGTGTGTGTGTGTGTGCGCGCGTGCGTGCGTGCGTGCGTGCGTGCGTGCGTGCGTGCGTGCGTGCTTGCGCGTGCATGAGTGGTCTCAGAGTGCTCAACCTGTCATTCAAGCTTTGGGGGTTTATCTTTTGGAGCGAGGGCACCTGGCTTAGCCGCCTGTGTGGTGGGGACGACAGATATCCGTGTGTGTGTGTGTGTGTGTGTGTGTGTGTGTGTGTGTGTGTGTGCGTGTGTGTGCGTGTGTGTGCGTATGTGTGTAAGCTCTCTGAAGATGTGACAGCAAGTATCCACTAGGGGGATGGGATATGACACCGTGTCATTATGTGCAACACATAAAACATTCACGGCAATGAGCTCTCCCTTTCACATTCGCCTCCGTTTTGTTCTTGTCGAACATGCAAACACAACACACACACACACGCGCGCGCACACACACACACACACACTCATAGATACTGGTGGAGCAGTGGGCTGGAAGAGTAGATAGAATAGACCAGGGATATGTATGTTCACCCCGGCCAGTTATCTTCCCCCAGTCAATGCGCCACACGATGACTCCCGGAGAGGCTTGAAATTATAATCATGGACATGTGAAGTGAAAATATTTGGGATGAACGCATTCACCAGCTCCCCCCCCCCCCCCCCCCCCCCCCCCCCCCCCCCACACTGCTGCTCTTGTGCGCTGACATCCACTTACAGGCACACTTTGTGCACTTAACTGCATGCACACATACATGAAAAACTAAACAACACATGACACACGCACACACGATTCCACATGTGTGCAGCTGGCTGGATGAATCCTTTTGACAGCTGAACACGGATGACAAGTCCCTGAGCTGTCTCCCCGGAAGACGGCAGGAAGTCCCATGAGGGGTGACATTAGGAGGTGACTGTGGGAGTGAAGAGCAAACAAAAAGTCTAACTCTGACAAACACACACAAAACATGATAAATCTGCTGCACTTAATGCGTCAATCACGATCAAGTAAAGCACATGAAGAATTTACGAATCGCCTTCCTACATGGATAACTGCTCGTCGTGGACCAGGTGTTAATCAATGCTGTGAATGAATGCATCTTGAGAACAAGGTGAAAGGCATTGATTTAACCGCTGGCCCTGAGACACTGGGCGTACAGTAGAAACGCATCATACGTCCTCGTGCTCCTCCGTTTCACCACCACAGGAGTCGCTTGTTTGTGAGCAGCCCCACTTACCACTCTACGTGCCTCCTCCAAACATCCAAAGACCTCCGGCACGCTGAACTACCTTTAACCCACAGCTCTCAAATAAACAGGCCTGTGCATGCATCGCTGTGGATCCCAAAACTGTATTAAATGAACATCATAATTGCAATACAGCTATGTTATGATAGCCAAGAGTTACTAGTCAAGAAACACTAATATATTAAATACAGCTGAATGTCAACATTTGTCTCTCAACCTTTCTTTTATTCTATGGTTGAAACTTATTGAATGTACGCGTCACACATGCAAAATATCATCAGTAAGGTCAATTAAATGCACATATTATTGTCATGTTTTATAGTAGTTAGCTAGCAAAATATGACTGCGATATACTGATGGCATCAATGGTGAAATGTGTAAGATCTGGCCCAAATTTTGTGACGAGGTTACAGTGCCGACGTTACGCCTATGTGTCGCGCTGCACATACCGGAATGAGCATGCTAGCCAGCTAGCACCGGGCCCGTCCTGTCCTGTGATAGGACTTGATCCTCGAGAGACAATAGTGAGTCACTGTAGCACCCAGTCTGCTCTCACGAGAGGACGAAGAAGTAAGGCAAGGCAAGGCAAGTTTATTTGTAGAGCACATTTCAACAACAAGGCAATTCAAAGTGCTTCACATGAAACCATTAAAAGCATCAAAACAGAAGGCAAAAGAAAAGGAGATTTAAAAACAATTAAGAACAGTCATTAAAACACTAAAAAGCAGTGTAAGCAATAAAATACAGTAGTAAAATGCAGAAATGCAGGAAATTGATTAATATCCTTGAATCTCGTTCAATTAATTAAAGGCAGCGAACAGAAAAGTCTTCAATCTTGATTTAAAGGAGCTGAGGGTCTCAGCAGACCTGCAGCTTTCTGGGACTTTGTTCCAGATATGTGGAGCAGAGAAACTGAACGCTGCTTCTCCATGTTTAGTTCTGACTCTGGGAACAGAAAGCAGACTGGTCCTAGACGACCTAAGGGGTCCGGATGGTTCATAAGGAAGCAGCAGATCAGAGATGTAGTTTGGCCCGAAACCATTCAGTGCTTTATAAACCAACAGGTCTGAATCCATAACTACACCTAGATTTCTGGCTTGGTTTGTGGTTTTTAACATCAGTGATTGAAGCTGAGCGCTGACTTTCAATAGTTCGTCCTTGGTACCAAAAACAATTACTTCTGTTTTATCTTTGTTTAATTGAAGAAAATTCTGCCACATCCAGTTGTTGATTTGTTCAATGCATTTACCGGCTCTTGTGTGGGATTTTAGTCCCCTGGTGACATAGTTATATAGATTTGTGTGTCGTATGCATAATTATGATAACACACTTTGTTGTTTTCCATAATCTGAGCTAGTGGTAGCATGTAGATGTGGAGAAGTAGAGCTGCTCCGAGGGCTCGTCGACCACGTTGAAGGCACAGGGCACGTGTACGTTTTGATAGTTTGTCTATTGGAAGGACTGAATCTCTTCCGCCCGCCCTCCTCGCAGTTAAGTAGCCTCCTGGTGGCAGGGAGGACGAAACAAAAATAAACAAAGTTTTCAAATTTTTGCCACTTTGGATTTATTCGAGAAAACAAACTATCAAAACTCACGCGGACCGTACAGCCCCCGGTGAGTGGCACAGTAAACATATCTTACACATTCCACCTATTAATAACAAAATAAAAGTGTAAATATTTATAGCATCGTGGTGTACCATTATGAGATGCATAGTCCTATATGTATGCAGGGACAATCCAGACATAAATACATTTCATTTCACTTAAAAGCACATTTGATATTTGACACTGAATTTACTGATTTACTGACTTAGTTATTTGGGTATTTCAAATACTTATTGTCCACTTTTCAATCATTTTCACTGAAACATTTTATAAGTTACTGTTACTTTCTGCTGCTCACCCCCAGACTCTCCCCCAATTTCACTCCCACACTTCACTCAAACCATACTAATTGCTGTTGTTTCGTTCAATGTGAGTATCAAATGTTAAATTGTGCAACACTCACCAACTTACAGCAGGCTGTAAGAGTTAATTGACTGAGACAAATAATTCATCTGCCTGATTGTTTCACAATAATGAACATCTCATCAGAGAAATGGGCCAAATTAACTTTAAAGACTCAAATAGCTTACATTTTAGTTACAGAAATCTGTCTCCGAAATAAGCCACAGGGGGGATGGGGGGAATGGTGGCACTTGTTATCATCATAATCCTGTCAGTATCCTGTGAGCATTACACTGAGGAAATGCAGCGATAAGGCCGTCTCATATCTTCTTGTAAGGCTAACACAGCTAAGGCCAAAGGCTGGCTGGGAGATGTATTCGCCAGAGCACATCTCCCGTTTCACAAATGTAATTTCTTCTCTTGATGCTGGAACAGTGGTAACAGAGAAGGAGTGAGACGCGGCATATGACACAATGCGGTGTGTTTGTAGGACACGCACACTTGTTCAAAATATGATTTGCTTCATGCCTGATCTTTGTCTCTCTTAATTTTCTGCTGCCACCTCACGCACAAATGAGTATTTGCCCATCTCGGTCGAAACCAGAGAGGATTTGCATTTTTTTATTCTAACGGAACAAATAAGCAAGCAAAAAAAAGAAATCTCTCATCAGCATTCAGTAAGAGGACACGCTGTCACTGGAATTTTATTGGCCAGCAGGACACAATTGTCAAATCCTCCAGTTGCAAATGGTAGCCAGTAGGCGTGTTGACAAGGAAGGGGACTGGTTCTCTCTGGAACAGCAAGGTGCTGACCTTCTCACAGCAGGGTGAAGAGCAGCAAGGCCTCGCCAACATGTGTACTCTGACAATCTGACCGCATGGAACCTCTGTGGCACTCGATGGGGACCGGCTCGGTCTACGGTGAGCACAAAAACACCATCCGTGAACTAGTCAGTAATGTAATCGGTAGAAAGTAAAAGTTATGGAAATAACACTGCAGTGGTGGATCACATATCGTGCAACAGGTAAGTGTTTTTTTTTTTTACACACATACACATACATGCACAAGCTATGCGTGGGCGGGGCCTAACTTTCCCCGACTTTCTATCGAGAACCATTGGGATCTGCCATCTGCTCTCGCGTCTTCTTCCCCCTCACTCCTCAGACCTCTTCAGCCGTGCCCTTTCCTCTTGGCCCATTACATTTCATCATCTCCGCTATCCCTTCCGTCATAAGTGGCCATCGGCTTTTAACAAGACGCAGGAGGCCAGTGAAGCAAGCATGGTTAAATGCTCTCTGCCCCTCCATTTCCCCCACTTGAGCAGACTGGTGATGGAGTCTCATGTCTGGAAGCCTTATTTCCCCTGCGGGCACTCCAGCATATTGTGGGTCATTTGTAGCGCTTAGATGGCTGAGTTAGTGAACAGATCGCAGCCTATAAGCTCCTCCGCAGAGTGCCTCAGACGGGATCGCAATGCATGATCGCTTCCCTGCCACAGTGAAGGAGCTGTGTGGAGGCCGCCGTCGCCGAGAGGATGTAGTGTCCAACGCCATGAAATATTCCGCGTATTATCATGTGAACCATGCATATCTGCCTTATGGCGGGTGCTTGTGGCAGTAAAGCACTCGGTCCTGAAAGCTTGATGAGAAATGTTTTAACGACTAAAAGACGACCCGATTCGTCGTGGCAAAAACAAAAGACTGCTTAGCTCTGCTGTCCTTGATTGCTGTTACAACCCCTGTCAAGCTGTACGTTCTCATTTCGCACATATTCAGTTTACAATGATAATGATGTCAGATTTAACATTTGAAATGAGTCATTTTTGTAACTATAGGTCTTTTATTTCAGACAATGCCAGTAGGCTTCTGAATTCTGGACAGAAATCTTCTCCGGTTAGCAAATCAAGCTAACGTTAGCTTCAATAGTTGGTTGACAATTCAGTCTCTGGATAACTTTTCAGTGTTTCAAGCTGATTTATTTTTCAGAATCTCCTAAAGTGGGCTTAAATATGCACTTGATGGCTACATGTTGTACATGCATACAATTGTGCTAAAAGGCTGAGGCTAAAGCGACATGTCTCGGGCAAAAAATCTCATTCTCCGCCAGTTAATGATCCATCTAGAAGACATAGGAATAAAGCATTGAATGCTGAAGTGAACGGTCAGTTTCATGTTCCACAAACACTGTAACTACAGTCATCAGTCAAACAAACAACCACTGTGCAAACTGCATCCGTTGACGCTTCCAAATGGCTGTTCAAACACAGACATGGGCGAGATAAAAAACAATTATGAACCAAACAGGAGATTAATCCACAGCATGAAAACAATTTACTGATACCATTTAAAAATTCTGAGAAGGTTAATGGAGCTCAATCGCTGCCGTCAAACATACGATAACGTGTGATATGTGAAATGTGTGTTTGGAGCCGAGACGAAAGCCCATTTGTTGATGTGAGCGGAGAGGTAAACAGAACGAGAGGGGCGGAGAGAAAAGTGCTTTTTTTTTTTTTTTCCATCAATTTTCCCAGCCGTGCAAGAACTAAACTGGAGGCATGAAAAGTGTATCGATATCATCCTAATTGGCGTGGACATACCGGAGTGCCCCTGAAGAACAATCTAAGTGCAACTGTGTAGTAGGAAGACCCAAGTAAGAGACACAAATCAAGACAGATGAATCGCAGAGAAAGATTTGTAATACATTTATTATGTGACACGTTACATGTTTAGTCGGGGGGGTTAGTGACATCTCTGTGGCGCCAGAGTTGTTGTTTTTTCTGAAAGAAAAGATAAACCGCGCAAGAAGACAGTCCTCACAGGATATGTCAGGAAGCATCAGCCTCATTATGACGTTGAGCCCGGCTCTGTTCGTTAATGTCAGATGGAGTTCTCTTTGCTTTTTCTTCTCCCTCGAACTACTATATCGTTTCACGTGCAGGCGCAACGCTGCGTTCTTTGGTCCGTGTGCGTGTGTGGGCAGAGATATGCATCAGTGGGCATAGATATATGCATATACAGTATGCACATCTTTTGTGTAACAGTACAGCATACTTTTACGTGCTCTGCTGCCGTCCTGGCTGGGATGCAGAGAATGGTGCGGTTTGTGTTGGAGGCACACCTGCTCTTTGAGGCCGTTAGCTTCAGCCCGTCCTCAGTGATTTTCAGCCGTGCTCATTATACGGCCCAGAGCTGCCTCCACACTGGTTCCGCCAAAAAAAAAAAAACGCCTTATGGAGGATAATGAGCCACACAGTTTCCCCGCTTCATACCCGACATCGAGCAGGGATTCGGTAACCACAGACTCACAGTTCCGCAATCCCAGACAATCCATCAATACGGAAGGAAAAAAGAAAAAAAGATGGGCTGATGTGAATAGTGTTTTATCATTCGTGAATTGCTTGTTCATGATGTCTCTGCTTCAGTGCGCCTGAGGTAAACCTCAGTTGTGTGCCTGCATCCACCTCCAAAAAAAATTGCAGCAGTAAATAACCGGGAAAAAAACCCCAACCCATTTATTGGCCGTTACATCTCAAAACATCCAAGCAGAAAGAAAACAGACAGGTCTCATCGAGCTGCTGGAGGCCAAATTGGAACAAGTAATACCAAAGTGAGGCCCATCGCCTTCTGTTCTCTGTTCAGATCCAACATCAGTCGGAGGATTTTGGACCTGCAGGTTTCCTTTGGATCGAGGCATCTGATCTGAAAGACCGAATTTGGCCGCCGATTAATGCAACAACACTGCATAATGTAGGCTATAGGCAGCTTGAAGTGTGAAGGGGAGTTTGGAGAGTTTCAGGTGGAATCCGAGTGCAGAGGGGGACGGGCAGAAACTGAGTTCAGAACAGCAAAATGTCAAATAAATTCCTGGCATATTTGCATTTGGTCCACAGTGGCTGCTTCAAAGACCTCCTTATCCACAGACTCTATGGGGCCTGTCTCCACTGGAAATTGGAATATAATTCACACTTTCCCTGAATGGCCTTCTGAAAAAAAACGGCACAACACATAAAAAGATGGTCAATGACAGTAACCTTCGTGTAAAAAAACTAAAAACAAAACAAGGACAATGGATATTGACATCATGATTTCCTGTCCCGCGATAACCGCACATCCCCGCATTCTGATTTTTGTCTCTTTGCAGCTCGTGCTATTATTTAGGCTGCGACACATTTTAAACCTCAAAGCAGGCAGCCGGCTCCCCTCTCAGTCAAAGTCATTCTCTACGTGCCGCGTCGGTTTCGAAGTGAATGAGAGATAATTAGAAGCCGCATCCTTTTATGCCGGGGATCACTATAGAGACCCAACAAGTGGCGGCATACACTTGCTGCTCTCAAACGGAATTGCCTCACTCACTGTCTCGTACTACTGCCGTAGGCTGAGACGGTCTGTACGTGTGTGTGTGTGTGTGTGTGTGTGTGTGTGAGAGAGTGTTGTGCTGTGAAGAGGTTATTTGTGGCAGACTACTGTGGGGCCTTTGTTTCCCTCGTCTCTTTGCTTCTGACAGGAGGAGGAAAGAACTCTAGCGCACTGTTGCTTTGATCACACACTGGAACAGCTTCACACAGATGGAGGGAGGGAGGGGAGGGAGGGAGGGGGTGAGACGAGAGAGCAGAGGTGGAACAGACGGAGAGACTGGTGATGGAGCAGAAGGAGCGAGAGAGCAGAAAAATGAACTTCTGCGGCTAATGAAAGCTCTGAGTTTTTAAAATGCATCCTAAATCAGCAAATGGCGAAAAAGTGTTTTTTTTGACGACAGCACACTTCCTGCATGTGGCGTGGACACAGGCCTTCTCCACAAAAAAAAAAGCTTTTTGGCTAGATTGTCATTTGGTCATTCGTGTCTCTGCATCCTCGACACTGAGGTAATGCTGACATGGCGCCATGGCCATCACTCTGGAGTGTCATGTCAGTTTTTGAGTGGCATGTCAATCTAAAAGTAATGTGCCGCGTAGGCTGTATCTCTGACGTAGAAAACCATTTTCAAAAGATGTTTAAAGAAAACAGGGACTCAGTAGTTTTCGACATTACATTATATGCAGTTATGAGTTTTTATGTCAAGGTTGCTTTCCTTAAGGCTGTTATGCCTTATAACAATGGTTCCCAACATGAACTGTCTGAAAAACCCTCTGCAAGCCATGTCATATAAACTCAAGTACCCCTTTATTGTCACCACCCACCACGTTTCAAATATGTTCATTTTAATTTATTTTCAACTGGATGACATTCCATAACATGTATTATATGAAAGTGGATATTATTGCAGTATTTTTTCATGGTATTGCTCTGTCAATGTTTCGGTCAAGTTTGCATTTGCACAACCGTCACCTGAAGTGACAGGAGCTGGATGTTTCAACCATTTAACCGTTACTTAGCTATTTATTTTAACCATTTCTATATTATTTTTCGCTAATTATTTCATTTTTACAGTAGCTAACTGTGTTCACAGTAAACCCATTACTTTTGGGCTTTTCGCCAGTTATCCACTACATTTAGCAAACTATTTCAACCATTAATCTGTTACTTTTGGCTAACTATTCAACAGCTTATCCAATACAGTAGCTAACTGCTTAGACCTCTCTGGTCGCTTGCTAACTAGCTTTCAAGCGCTCTCAATGGCAACACGTGGTGTTCAGGTGTTACAGCTAAGTATTCCATTTTATTTTGAATGACTTACTCTTCAGTCTTTTTTATATACACTCTGATACCTGCGGATATATCCCTCAGAGTAAAAGTACCTCTAGTTTGGAGTTACTGCTTATAACAATGAAAACATAAATCTTTATTTTTGGTCGTTCACCATTGGACCCTATCAACTTTCTTTGGTCAAAAAAAGTCTTTACTGC
Source organism: Anarrhichthys ocellatus (assembly GCF_004355925.1). Lineage (NCBI taxonomy): Eukaryota > Metazoa > Chordata > Actinopteri > Perciformes > Anarhichadidae > Anarrhichthys > Anarrhichthys ocellatus. The sequence goes on from NW_022280049.1 coordinate 4,356,688, forward strand.
ATGACTGCTTCAACAGAACATTTTAAAAGCAACTGCACCACGTTCAATCACGGAATTAAACTGAACAAAGAGCTCTTGGAACTTTTTTGCAACAAACAAACCAAGCCAAAGAGCATTTTTAATAGACATAAAACAAAATGAAGCAGGCTGGCTTCCTTTTTTTCAGTTAATTAATTGACCGCCGGGTTCAGAGAAAGCAAATTTTTGCACGTAGCCCTCCTTAATTGCTGCACAACAGTCTGAGTAACACACATGACAGGGGAAAAAAAATGAGAGCAGAGGGAGGACACAATAAGTATTAATGAATTACATCCGCTCTGTCAGCAACATCCTGAAAGCAACTTTTCTCTTCCTTCATTCTCTGGCCATCTGGGCTAGGTTTGTTTTCACCGCTGACTCCTGTGCCTGCATGTAGCTGTGGGGTTATGCAAACACAGCCAGCTACTAATGAAATATGGTGATAGGTGTCAAACCTTTTGGTCCAGATGCCTCTGCATGCCTCTCGCTTTCGGCAAAGAAAACACCTTATGTCAATACATTCACCCGCAGAGAGCTTTCGTCTGGACGTTCGTTTAGCTATATTTTTTATGTTTGTTATATTCTGTGTGTGTAGGGTGGGTTGATTGGCACACTGTACGTGTTGGTGTAATTTATACTAGATACACGTGCATTTGAAAATAAAGTGAAAGCTTTTCAGTTTATCTACCTGCACAAATATCAGCACTGAGTCCTCCGCACGTTTCTCTCCAAGGCTAGTGTAAATTTCAGAAACAAGGTGTGGGAATGAATTGATTTGAGTTTCCCTTAAAATCCCCAAAAAGCCATGGGTGGGAAAGAGACACAATCAGGCTGAAAGAGCCGGGGGTTGTTTGAGCTGCTCTGTGAGCGACAGCTGCCCTCGTTTTCAGCTTAAAAGATGATTGATGAAGTCGTCTTGCTCTGCATTTGCAAAGTTTCGTGACATTTCATAGTCGCAACTGGATCGTCATCTGATCTTGCACGTTTTTGCGTCATTTCATGTTGATGCTTTTGTATACCCACTTCTAAAACAGTATGCTAAGATGATCAGATTGTGGTACACACTGTATTAATCAGTAGTGGATTTTTTTGTAGCTCCAACAACACCAATAGAGTGATTTTGGGTTGTGTCACGTCAATTTTGCATCTCATTCTCCCAGTTAAGATTGCACTTCAGTTTTTGGATCAAGCTTGTAAAATAAGATGTGCACAATGTAGTTATTTCAATGTGTAAGATACATTATTAATCAACATTTTGGTAAATTTAAGTATTAGGTGTTTTGGGGGGATTTATTTGGGCTTTTAAGAAAATAAAAGTATTATTGAGGGGATTTAGATTGGGGCCCAAGAAAATAGAGACATCCCTAGAATCGACTTTTGTAAAGCCACATCGGGTTATGATGTCCTCCAGTCCGGTACAGTTTTACTGACTTTTACTGTCTCCTGTGGCCGAGGACCAGAATGTAACTCCTTGTCACGCATTGGTTTGATTTCTGCCCGTGGGAGGAGGGGGGAGGGAGGCCTGGTCCTGCTGTCTGGATCTCTGTTATGCTGTGGGGAGATAAAGAGTTGGTGCAATCAGTTGGTTTCGTGTTAGGAAGGTGTCGCCTGTCTCTGGCCCGTGCTGTCAGATAAGGGCATAACAAGCTGCTGCTCAGATTGCCTCAGCAGCTCTTAGCTGCCAGAGTGCCCGGGAAAAGGCAACACTTCTTGTTACATAAGGAACACGAGCGGGAGACTGTTACATCTGCAGTTGTCAGTCAGGGTATGACTAATTGGAGGCGAGATTTTGAGGGTATGTATTCGCTAAGCACGTTCCACACCTTGGTGAAAACCTAACGAGCTATGGTGTCACTCCAATTCTCATTTGCCTTGGCCCAGTTAACACTCTTCTTCTGTCTTCTTTTGCAGGAAATTTGTGATTTAGTTTTCTTGTTTCTGATTCAACTAATTAGTTGATTCTCTCTCAGAAACTGCTTGCGGTTTCCTAATGTTTCCCGTAGGGAAACAAACACCTTCTTCTTTAACGCCGTGCATACTCCCGCCGCATCTTAAAAGCCAAAGGGCAGAGGTCGAAACTACCGGCGTGCGAAACCCATTTGTGCCGAGATGTTTGGAATCAAATTGCCGATGAGCTAACACTGTAGATGTGGGAGGCGGGGGAAGAGACTTGAAACTTCTCTCTGATTACTCGCTTTTACTGACAGATGGAAAGCGGCCTACGCCAGATCAGACAATGCTCAACTCGGATCACTCCCACTGTGGCTTCAGCGATGACAGGAAGCGCAATGACAACCACTTTTGAATATAACGAGCTTTTGTCCTATTTAGGATAGGATGAAAGCACACGGGATAGCGGTGTCTACATTGTGCACAAATGATTAAGAAACAGACAGTGGATTTGATGAAAAATACAAAAAAAAGAGGATTAATACTGGTCTTTTGAACTTCAGTACATGTGAGAATGTTATTTTCTATGCACGTTAGCGGGGAAACGGTTTTTTAGCATTATGTTGTTTTTCTAACCTTTTTATTGCTCAGGGAGCCCACAGGCACCACACAGGGAGGATTTATTCCACTAATATTGATTACATTAATTACACATTACTGATTATGTGCCAAAACCAGTGAATGGCCATGCATCTTTCTCGGTCAAAACAATGGATTGCAATTATGTTCAATGAAACACATCCTCGATATCATCAAATTAAACATGATGGAAATTAGACACGCTTTTGCTTCCAGTCGGAAAGAAAAACTGCCACTAATTTTCAAAAACAAAATACGTCTCCTCCCATTGTTGCTGTTATCTTACGTCGGATGTAATTTAATAACACAAAATATGATTGACTCCATGCATTCGACTGCCTGTATGCTTTTGAAACGACAAGACGGATGAAAGTCTAAATCTGTTTGTGACAATATGTCCGGAGGAATGTGGACTAATTGCTGATCCTGTCCCTAGTTTGTGTCCAAGGAACCACAGCGCTCATCCGGAGAGTCTACAAGCGGCCTAAATGTATTATTTAACAACCTGATACAGAATGTCAATGACTGCAATTGATTCGGCATTATAGACATTAGCGTCAGCCAAGAAGGTGATTTTTATTGAAAACATGACACTTAAAGGGCAACGTTTGAACCAGGGATCAATATCACAGAGATGCCTCTGATGTTAAGCAGATTCACGTCCATGTGATGAAGTGAACTTAAACAGGGTTGAGCCTATAATGCTTAAGGACCCACTAGAACACACTCTGAGCTTGACCTGACGGTCTTTAAAGATCTGTTTGACTTCGTGGTTCGATAAGTTCATTTTATAAAGTGGGACTATCTCGTGCAGTTGTCAAGGCCATGACTACATCGTCTTATACTAGCCAACAGGGTTTTAACTGGAACAAAGATTAAAGATCATATTTCACAGCACCTGGCATCCCTGTACTGGATCCATGTTGCTTTTTTCCAATTGATATAATCTAACTGATCACCTTTTAAGCCCTGAGGGGCCACAAGTCTTATTTCTGACCTTCTTTCATTGCCTTATGTTCCCTCTCCCTTTCATTGCCCTATGTTCCCTCTCCCTTTCATTGCCCTATGTTCCCTCTCCCTCCCTGCGATCCTCAGATGATTTCTCTTCTTGTTTTTCCAAGATCCAGACTCAAAGGTTACGTGGCCTTTTCAGATAGCACTTTGGATTGACTTGCCTTAGAAGATCAGGGCAGCAAACTCTGTCGTCTTTTGAATCACTTTTAGAAACCCACTTTTTTTTTTTTTTTTTAAAGGGATGCACCAATCCAATACTGATGTTGGGCCAATACTGACTCAAGCAGCTGGATCAGGTATCGGTGACATGGGGCCGATCTATTCAATCGACTTCAATTCTATATTGAAGACTGATTATACGTGCAGTTCAGCATTCAGTAAATTTATAGCTAGGAATTTATTTGTTACATTTTGTATTATCGGAAAGCAATGTTTAAGTCGAGCCTGATGTTGCCTTACACATGAAAGAATGATCCCAGTTACTTCCCCCACAGCGAGGCTTACAGCTTACTTAAACACTGGTATCAGATCGGTTCTCTGTCATGCTCCGAACAATGATATAGGTAGATACGGGACAAAGTAAGATGTCACTGTATTTAGCTTTAAAGCATACATAGTCTGCTTTCTGTTATTGACTGTAAGCAGCTGTCATAGAATATGCCCAAATACATGCTTTCAATATTCATATAATACTGGTGTGTCCATGCATATGTTCGATTTGTATTCCCCATGTCGCATTCTTTCTTCACAAGGTTTCTTTTGACATGTTCTGAGTGTGTATATTTTAACACCTGTAATTAGCAAACTCTAGCCAAGCCGTTACTGTAAGACTCTAAGGTCGGTACCGAGCCCGGGGGTCCAGGTTTGTACATTTGAAGAATCACTGTAGGATGAAAGTTCTCTCAAAAGTTGGGGGGGGGGGGGGGGTGAACAGACTCAAAATGCTAATTCAGGTTTTGTATTATGAAAACGTAGGAAAAATGTTTTTTCCCACCATCAAAGGATTATATGAAGGAGATCAGCCAATTACTTGTTCACACCTTGGAGGAAATCAGAGAGGGAGAGTGAAGAAGGGAGAGAGAACAAAAGAGAGATAGAGTTGGAGAAAGGAACGCTGATAAAATTGACAAAAGCAGTGCTTGTAGACTGGGGGGGGGGGAGTTAGATTAAGCAGGAAGTAGATCGTTTCATTGCCACCACCAGCAACAAATCCCCAAATAATAACTGCACCCAATTCCAGTGTTGCAAAATAAAGAAATAAAGGAACGCGGCTTAGGCATTAAAGCGTGAAAAATCCCTCTGTGTTTGAGAGCCGGATGCATGTGGTCTCCCTCCTGGTATTATGGCAGATCTTATCAATGGGTGGGGATGGAGGGGTGGGGGGCATTTTATTGGCAGGATTACCCGGGCTTTGTGAGAGGGGATATTCATTAACTCCTGTTGACATCGCACAGAGTGATCATAATCCCACTGAGGAGCAGAGAACGGAGCCTGTGAACCGGAACAGAGGCTTTCTGCTGCTCGGCGGCGCCGAGACGTAGCCGTCCTTGTACGTCGACGAGAAACGCCAAAGGTTCACTTACGGAAGAGTGCTTTGCCCGGCAAAATACAAGGCCGCTTAAGAGGCAAATTACATTAGATCGTGAGCGAAAAAGCGTAGACTGTGGAAAAGCCGGCTTCCGATGCCACCCACTTCAGGTTTCTGAGGAGACTTTTAAAGCTTGGTTGTGTGCTCACTGCTTGGCTCCATCGAAGTCAAGCGAGCGAGTCACAACCTGAATGAGTGTGATTGGCTGTGTGGACACGCCTCTTAGGGCCTCGGTATTAAACCGACAATCGAACAAGCATGCCCCCTTCAAGCATGCAGCTGACCAGGTGTGTAGAGGGGAGAAAGTGAGCATGCTTACTTTGTGTTTTTTCAATTCTTCCCAAAACTGAGGAGAACTGTATCTACAGGTAATGAAAAAAGGCCACCCGGTAACTCCAAGGTTGTCTGTTTTTAGCTCGGCCGCTAACGTTAGCTACGGATGAGCCTACATTTATGAATTCACCTGGTTTCCTTCAGAGTTGGAGGGTGTGTCAGTGACGCCACGGTCTGCCTCAGTAACAAATGTGAGCTGGAGTTAGAGAAAACTCATCCACGGATATCTTAAATGCGCGTGAGATTACCGGAGTAGAGGAGAGAAACATATATGAGGCCTCGCGGTACTGTCCACCTCTCCCCCCTCAGCAGGCTCTGCGGTGTCCACAACACCTTGATGAAATACGCATCAGCCGTCTCCACTCACTTGGTTCTCTGTCCTCCCCCTTCCACCCATGGCCGAGCAGAAAACTTCACCGAAGCCAGGTGAAGTTGTCAGTGCAGACAGACAGCCGTGCGATGTTCGAAGCACCAGGGAGCTCTTACCTCACTGAGGTGTGCCTTTCCCAAATCATTATTCACAGTGTTGGCAAGTGACAGAAAAACAGACTGTGGTGGAAACAGAGGTGGATGAGCATACAAAAATCTCCAGTGACCTGCTTAAACCTTTTTTGACTGAAAGAACCTGGTTACCCCAACATTGACATTGATGTATTATAGTGTATCCTCTTTAATAATGTATTTATTTTCAGGGTTATCCGAGACATTTTATGGATAATAATAACTGTGGTTGATCAATACATTTTTACAAAGGTGTTAGCTAAATGTCATTGCCTTCCATTATAAGACATTAAGTAAATCATTTAACGTCATTCAGATAACAAGCAAAAGACCACATTTCAACAATTTGGTAAGCGTGTATTACTTTTTTTTTTAACTTACATATGGTATTGTACCGATCATAACAAGTGTATTACCACAGATACTGGTGGTGGGTCACTGTAATGAGTAAGGCAGATTAATGGTGGTAAGTCAGCATTAATGTACGAGTCAACAAAGAGCATTAATATGACAGGTAAAGAGAGAGAGGGAGTGGGAGAGCTTTTCCCATTCATTCGTTGTTTTTTTTCTCACATGCGGACACTCTTATAATCACACGAAGGTACATGACAGCTTAATAAAACTAACACTTTCAAACAGCTTTCGACCAAACTAGCTTTGGCATGTTTTTTTTAGCTATTAGACGGGGAATCTAATCGAACAGCACACCTTTAGGATAAACAAAAGCCTGTCAATCATCTTTAAAAGTTCCCATGTATGAAATATGAAGTCACATCAGTGTCTCTTCTTTACACAAATCTGTTTAATTGATTCGCTGTTCGTCTCCCGCCTCAGTGATTAGGCCCATTAAAGCTCTTTTAATGGGACAATCTCATTCAAGTGATTGATATTTGGGGAGAGGAAAGCACAGCTCCTTAGGGGTTGTGCTATACTGGAGTTTGCGACAAAAAAAACTTGCAATAAATTAAGAAATGTCTCAGCTAGACTTGGTCAGAGCGAGAGGAGAAAAAGGGGCCATTAGTGAAGCCAATTATGAATTGAAAAATCAATACTTTGGAAAGCAATTAAGAAATTTGCTAAAGTAATTACTTGGTTGAAAGATGTCTACTGTACTGTATATTCTGGGCGGTGTTTTAAAAGAAAACAAAATGTATTGTTCATGCCTTTTGTTACTTTTAATTCTGACTAAATGTGCTCTGATCCCTTTTCACTGGATCATATACACAGCTATCATTTTTTTTTAGTGCGTAGGTAAATATGGTTTTCCCACTTCAGCAGCTTGGAAAGTGGAGGTAGCCTCAGTATGATCAGTGTGTTGAAATGTCGAAAACAGCTCCAGGCTATAGATTCAGTCTGCCTCACTCTGGCTCTCATGCCTGTAGGTAAGGCCCCTGGTGTCTCCATTGGAGTGCTCCTCAAAGGTACTCGGTGTGTGTGGGTGCATGTTCATGCAGCCACATGTTTGCAACAATCAAAGCCATTACTCATTTGTTGGGTGTATCCACACTGCACGGCTATCTGCAGCCGTTTGTTGTTGTTTTTTGGGTAAAATTCTTTGCCACCGTCATCTATCACGGATGATCTCAGTAGATTAGCTGCTGGAGCGCAAACAATTTGTATGCCACACGCAGCGAGTTAGATCAGGGCACATTTATTTTTAACTATGGTGTTTATTTGTCCTAGTTTCTGCCCTCTAAACTGCGACCAAGAAGTTCAGCAAAGTTCAAGCCCTCTCCCGTGCTGCAGACAGGAAAAGTACAGGATTGTAATAAGAGGAAATCATTCAGACTAGGCTCGTTCGAGATGAGCCAATTCTGCACAGAATTGATCACCGGCGATCGCCACACAATGCATGCCGGTTAGATTTGTGTCCGACTTGGTCTGACGTCATGAACACGTGGTCAACGATAACCTCACGAGAACGAGGCAGCTGAGGTTTTAGAGCCAGGCGCCGCAGTTGCTTTACACCGACTGCATGACCCAAAGCATGATGGGAAACGCCTCGGCTCTTAGATTTGACAACAAACACCACGTTTTGTAGAAGATCCTAATTTTCTGTGTAATTGTAATATTTAATGCTCGATTGTTGGCAATTAGTCTCATGTTGTGCAACAAAGGTTTAATCTAAAAACATATCTTGTGTGGTTGATAATAATAAAGCTTATTTATACAATACATATCAAAGCGAGAAGCAAAGTGTTTCACAGGCAGACATAAAAAGAACAAAGGATTGCATACAATGTGAGATGCAGGCACATTCCCACATACATATATATTTACAAACACGTGAAAAAATCCGAACAAGGTCAGCAAACTACAAGTAGCCTACTGACCGGCGCAAACAGGAAGTAACTGTTTCTTTGACTCCCTGTTTGTTCTTTGAAGGCGGCTGAAAACTGTCCGACTTGACAGCAGTTGTTTTTTTTCAACGCCCCCTGCTGCTGCCGCCTGCTCTCGTCCACTTTCCAGGCGAGGTGCAGTTTCTCGAACAAGCCTATTAATTGTACAAAGCAGTAATAAGTAATGTAATTGTCTTTGGCAGCCATTCATCTTCCCATGAATCAAAAGAAGCAGAAGCCGCTACAGTTCATTCATCCTAGCAGCTAATAGTTCATGAAACGTGACAACCAGAACCACGGATAGCATGATTGCCATGTTAACCAGCTGAGTTTAGTGTATAAGCATGCTAGCATTTGTTAATTAGCACTTACCATTAGCTTTGCAGGTGTTTGGTCAAGTAATTGGACAAGTAAAGATTTTGCAATGATGACGGTGCTGTTAAAAATCCCCCAAATCAGTAGACATCATCCTCTGGGGATCCCAAATGTCTGCACGGAATTCAATGGCAATCCATCCGGCAGTCGTTGAGATATTTCAGTCTGGAGCAAAGCGGAGGGCCGACCGAGCGTAGCTAAAAAATGTGTTCCTGCTGTGTCGCAGCCATTACACCAGCAATAGAGTAATGCGACGCCTTGAATTCTCAACGCCTGCGAGAGATCAAATTAACTCCAATCTGGTGTAGAAAAGCACCTGAGGACGGAGGTGTCACACTGCATTACAGAATCTTTCCATGCTACCTCGTAAAAAGGTGGGACCACTGGAATGAAAAGTAGTACCAGATGGTGACATATGGTTACATATAAGGAAAGAAGGAGATCTCCAACCGTGTTTGTGTGGTAGGCTGCTTTCAGAAAACGACCTTAAAACGCAGAGTGGGGCTGGAAGACATGGTACATGTAAATGGTGTTTTCAGATTTACCACCATTAGTGTGGGCATAGCCTTAGCTTCTCCCCAGGAGGATACACAAATTGCATAGAGTGAGGGAGAGACGGGAATAGTGGGGGGGGGGGAGAGAGAGGGTGTCATGTACTTGAGTAGGTGGATTAAGGAGGAGAGTAAAGAGAAGCCCTCTGATGATTCCTCATGTATATTTCACGACACGATTCTCCGGTAAATAATCTCTCCTCCAGTATTTACCACCACAAACATGCCGTCCATGCTGCCTGGTGTTTTCTGCTCCAAAGATCTCATAATGTTATATCTGTACGTCCCTGACCTCTTAAGGTAGGCTAAAAGGTCTCCCAGGGATTGGATATCAATCGCTCTCTGGCTTGTTTCTACTTGTGTATATTTCCGATATCCGTCTTCTTCTCCTCTCTCTTATTCCTACCTCCGGTCTAGATTTCTTCTCATCGATTTCTTCCTCCTTGTTCGTCCAGCCCTCTCACTCTTGAGCGTTTTTTCTCTCTGTGGCTCATCGAGCCCCCTCTTGTCTTGCCCTTGGTTCGTTATGTAAGCGCCACTCTCCTCCTTTTATCTCCCATGCTCTCATTGTTTTCTATCGCCATGGCGATCTGCTACAGACATCACGGCAATGAGTTTCACATCTCCCAACAATATAATTAATCTCGGGGATTGATCCACTTGCTCGCAAATAGTGCAATTTACACTGATTGCTGACATATACATATATCAGGATGTTTTATCTTCATTCCTGTACGCTGCATGCGCTCAGCTGCTCGCCGCTTTCTGCATAATTTTTACATTTCGTATTGCCATCAGCGCTTTAAAAGGACGGGCTTGTGTTAGTGCTTTGATGTCAACTGTTTGGTTGGATCTTTGCCTAAAAAAAAACACTTTATATATCCCCACTGCTCTTATACTTTTCCGCTCCCTCCGACATCAATGCTGGTCACAGAGCTGCGTGCGGAGTGAGCTTTAGGGTTTTGCTCTGAGCTAATCTCCCTCTGTGTTTAAAAGCTGAAGGCCCACTGACTCCATCCTGCTGACTCTCGCTCCGCTGTCTCCCAGCAGCCTGTTGCCATGGTTACCTCAGCTCAGCGGCAGGCCGATGCGGCAGCAGCCTAATGTACGATACGACCTCCTTCACTAAACACTAGTGCTTTTGTTGTCGCTGGCATAAGCCACCTCCCTGACGCCCTCTGCTCGCCCCTCCGACTGCCACCGCGCTTTGCGGGCCGGCCTCCAAGGCCCAGGTCCTCTCAGGTGGCCGGCACAGCGAAGTTGTGATTTAGTCTGTGAACACACGCAGGTGTGTGCGAATATGCAATGTTGTGAAAGAGGCACATGCTTGGGGCCACGACAGAGAAACAGCCAGGAAGTTTAGTTCCACTTGACTTCATCAAACTCGGCCAAATAAGAGTGCATACGGGGCGTTTTGTGTTCGCGAGCGCTCTGGATGTGCTTCGAATTTATGCCAGCAGGAAGAAGATAATGACCTGGTGGATGTGTCCTTGGAAGGATGAATCGAGAAACTGAGGGGTAAAGGGAGGACGGTGGCGGAGATGGGGGAGATTATTGCGGGAGATGGAACAGCAAGGAGAGAGAGAGAGAGAGGTGGTATGAAAGTAAAAAATGCTGAATGTCCTATAAGTGGGAGAGGGTGCAGAGGATAAAAACACACAGGAAGGCATTTGTAAATGCAACAGTTGGATGCCGTATTGTTGGATGCCTCGCCATTGAGACCATTTGGCAGAGTGCTAGTAGTAAAAGTATTAGTTCCTGTTTGCACTGTAATCATGAATGCACAGACAACTATGATTGAATCGCTTTGATACATGAGGAAACGTAATGATTCTCAGGCTCAAGTTCTGGATTTGTACTGTAAGTAGCATCTTTTTCTATGATTTCTAAGTGGATTTACATTGTTTAGTAAAGGACATCAGAAGTAATGATATCCTTGGGGAGTCACACTTAATCTATAAATATGTATATCATTTTTGTTATGACTCCGAGAAGAGGATGATTTGTGATGCAAATTTAAGCAATGGGATATTCAGCTGATTGCAATGGAAAAGCACATTGCTGGATGCCATAAAATCCGACACATTCTCCCTTTAAATGGTTGTATTTATTTTTAAATACTTACTTTTCTGTTCAAAAAACGAGTTTCACCGCTGTGTGGTGACGGGACAAACTAAACTTGGTACCTACCACCCCGAACTTCATTGTACCTCATGTCCCTAGCATGTTACTAAAGACATTAGCTGCTTGTTTTGGTTTTTCAGTAAGTGGGAGGACACTGTTATTTTGGTCAGGTAGTTTGCTTTTAAAAGGGAAGGGGGGGTCAGAGGGACAAGGTTTAAGAGGCACGGTTCGCTATTTAACGTAATGGTTGGAAAAGGTCAGCCTGTGCTTTTTGTTTTCCTCCAATACAATCTACCTTCCTTGTGAATACAATATAATATGGTTATTTATGGTGGTGGGTCATGTATTTACGCGCAGTTGCTCTGGGAGGCTCAAGGAGACGTATTTGTAGCTCCGAGACGGGTCAAGACAAAAACAAAAAAAAGATAATTTAGGAAACACTGTACATTTCGTAGAAACACTATGAACAGAAAAGTCTACTCTGCAATTGTCTCTCTACAATAATCTGTGTGTTGTTACGACAGGATACAAAATAAGTACACCAAAATCAAATTAATTATATGCTGCTCTCTGCTTTCCCATATTTGGATAATGAGGCCATGAGTTATTTAAAGGCAAAGTGGGATGGATGCAGGGGCAACACGAGGAAGAAGAAAAGAGGGTGAAGCTTGCAGAGAGAGAAAAAATAAATCCCAATGTCTCCCTCTTGCCCCAGGCTCATTGTCCTCCCTAACAGATTCATGTAATATTAACGTGTCAGAGCAGAGGAGCAGAGCCTATCACGCCAACTGCAATAATCGCCGTCGGTTAGGCCTACTTCCCAGCACAGGGAGGAGAGGAACATGAGAATGTCCCTCCTTCTCACCCAGTGGCCTAAATTCACAGCCAGGTAGACCTCGGGCCTCCCCAACGCCTCCCCCGGGGCTTTGTCTGATTTGATTTGTGTCACAAACGCAACCGCTCTACTTTTTCTGTCATCCTAGAGATCCACGCTGAGTTATCATTGCCTTGGTGATATGATAATAACATCTAATATCAGAGAGCGTTGAGACAGACTACCATCAGTGTAATTTGAGTTTTTAAATTATCAAATGGATGCAGTATTTGTGTGCAGGATTGATTTAACAAACTCATCAGGTTTGTCCTTTTTGTTGTAGAGAACGTTTGTCATTTCATTCTGAGCTCCATTTGTAGGCGAGAAAAAAGACGCATAATATCCACCCACCGTCTATAGCAACACAACAGAACAGCGTTGTTCATTTCCCAGCTCGGCAAATCACACGGTCGTCTCCAGTGTGCTTTCAAATGAATTTGTCCACATCCGTTGGACAAGGCTTTTTTCCGTTTCTATGCGACAAAACACAAAGAAAAAACCCGAATAAATTAGAAAGAGCACATGTTCAGTGGGAAAAGGTATAATGGATAAAGGCAAAGTGAGGCCTCTCAGCTGTGATTAAAAGAAACTATTGTCTATAGAGCGATTACAGGTGAGCCATTAAAAAGGTGACGGATAAACTACAGGGAAATTATCTTGGCTCAGTGAACCCAAAACAGCAACTTTCAGCCGTGGCCAGAACCAGAGCGGGCACATCGTCGTGTCCTCTCGGGGAGCACGTTGCACAGGCAGCTGAGATCAAAGACGGAACAATCCCGTCATTATCTCGGCTATTCAGCTCCACCAGGTGGGAGCTGACCTCTGGGTAATTTTCCTACTTAATTACACCGCACGCCGCCATCTATGGAGCCTAATGACGTAATCTACCTCGGCTCTTTGCTGTTGAGACATGAAGGCAAACTCGTATCGATCAGTGAGATGCTTGAAAAAAAAAGAAGTTATTAGGATTAGGTCTTCTCAGCCTTTAGAAATAAAAAGGGTGCCCGGTTTTTTAAATGTCAAAGAACATACGAAGCAAATTGAAAACCTCTTGTACTTCACCCTGCTCAGTGAAGTAAGACTTTCTATTTGCTTTCAGAGTTTTTATTCTTGATTAAAGGATTTCATTTTTTACTCTATTAAACAATAACTACAGCATAAAACCCTCGCAGGTGTAAGCACTCTAACACCTGCAAGTGCTTCTACCAATCAATAGTCTCACTAATGCTGAGGTATGAGAAAGATGAATCTGTAGAGAGAAATCAGAACTTGCAGGGGTTTTTTCAAGAAGTAATAAAACCTCATTTAAAATCACATCGACATTTGTATTGAAGTAATGCAAATCCCAAAAACAATCCAGAACATAATGTTAGCCAACAATATGCCACGAGGTGCACTCCATACATCTAGATAAAGATATTAAAAGAAAACTATTATTATTTATTTAAATTGATGGGCCTTTAATAAGCACCATTTTCTCAATACTGTGACATCAGTACAAAAGTAATTAGAAAAGCATTAGTAGAAGAGAGGGTATATTTGAAGAAACCAAGTTATGAGAACATTCGAGGTTTCACAGAATAGTCGAAAACCACTGGTCGACACTATGCATCGTTGTAGACTAATCGTTGATCTGTGATTATAGAACAGTGCAGTATTAAAGGGTTTTAGTGACTTACTGCTTTGGTTTTACAACCCCTAACTTCACTGTTTTGGTTCGCTCTCATTGTTGTCAGCATCAGTAAGCAGCTGTTCTCCTTGAAACAAGTTCAGAAAAAGCCCCTTTACGTTAGCTGCACAAACACAAAAGAGCAGGCAAAATTGGAACCTATTTAGCAGTTAAAAAGCCGGATATGTCCCTCAAGATTTGGTGGAGACCAAAGCAGAGCTCAAAGTACTGTGAACTTTGAACTTACACTCACCAGTTGGCCAGAGACACAAGTCCAAATGACTGCCAATGTTTCTCTGTATTTGCTGAATATATAAATTAGCAAGTGCTTGCCGAATGAGAGATTGCATTGACTTCTAAAAGCTAGTAGAACGGAGGTCAGCCTGAAAATGAGGGCAAGACTTTAGGTCTCCATTACGACACTTTTTGTACCACTCAAACCTGACTTCAACGGAATAGAGAAACTCAGTGATCATGCAGTGAGTGTCCACTGCTGTTCTCTCTGATAATGCCTTCACAGGAATCCTGACCAAACCCATTACCCTATTTCTTGCACTCAGACATGCATTAGTGGAAACCAAAGTGATGCATTACTTAATCTTGAAGTGACGTTATCGTGAACGGCTTCTCAGACATTCTGTATGGAGAAAAAAAAAGAAAGGTGAAGAACATTGACGCTGTGTCCCGGGAAATTCTCATACCCGAAGGCTAAAGCACTCTAAATGAATTACTTGGGTAAATATCCAATGAATATAATGATTAGCCAAATTAGCTTGCCTGGATTCCACAGAGCAAACAGCGATAGCTGCCGTATAGCGCAGCGTCGCTGTGAAGACGGCTATATCTTTGTGCTGTTAGATGAGGTGATGTTGTGTGTAAAATAATAATCTGATGAGTGCAGTTTGTCCCAGAGCTGTGAAAAGATAAATCACAGCCGTTTGATACATGAGTGCGTTTAGAGTCTCTATAGCTATTTCTCTCTCTCTCTCTCTCTCTCTCTCTCTCTCTCTCTCTCTCCGTGTCTTTTGGCCAGTATTCAGAAGCATAGAGGGCGCCATGACAACAGCTTTATTAATCACATCAATCATCGGTAACACCATGGCGACAAAAGGGAGCTCTAATCGCTTCTCACCGAGCTGACAATTTCTTTTCTGAGGGGCTCATAGCAGTCTGCATTAACTTGACGTGTGTGTGTGTGTGTGTGTGTGTGTGTGTGTGTGTGTGTGTGTGTGTGTGTGTGTGTGTGTGGGAGGAAATCTGATTACCTGTCAGTCTTTTGTCTGTATGATCTGAGGGCATCGGGGAAAAGGAGTCATTGAACTTGTTTATAACATTTGCCCTCAAAACTTTATTGTCCCGCTTTGCTTTGAGGGAGAAGTAAAACGTTTCTGTTTCATTAATATCTTTTATACAACACGACATACCTGTACTCTCTTGAAGAATTTCCTGCCTCTCGCTATATGGATATTTGTGTTTGGATACAATTTAATTTTTCTGCTAGCAGTTTTTTTTGTCAGTCTGTCAATTACCCATTTGGTGCAGTCCAAAGTTAAGGTCACTTTTCAGCCTACGTTTTATTACAGCTCGGGTTTTATCTTTTGATTCTCAGGCCATCGGCTCCTACCAACACTTTGCACTCAACCAAAGGGATTGCTGAGATCTCAAAATGCAGCAACATCACTAAAAAAAATAGCTCCAATGGAGCAACAAACACAAGTTTGAAAAACAAATGTCCAGGTTAGACTTCTTTTGAGGAGAAAAACACATCCTTGACCTACTTGTTGTAGTTTTCCTGTGCAATTACAGTTGTTTTAGCAGTATTATGAGTGCGCTTCCTTACTTTAGTGGTCTCTAATTTGGCTTAACTGTATTGCTTGCAAACCTGTATGCCTCACTATTTTTTTTTCCCCCTCATTTGAACTATTATTGACAAGAATGGAAAGAAACCAGCAAAACTAGGTCCAACTGGGCAACAAACATGATCGGTTAGAGAGTCTAACAGTTTTGACAGATTAGCTATCGGGTCCGAGATCTAATCAATTACTTGCAACTGCAAAGTTATCATAGAACCACTAGACGGAACTAGAAAAAAAACCAGTTTGCTTATAATAGCTTTCCTTTAGCGATATAAATCAGTACACATAATATTTTGATTGACTTGTTTACTGCACTCGCCAGTTTCCATTCTAGACAGTGTTTCTGGTTTTCTTGGTGGAGAATCAGCCGTCTCTAGCAGGTCTCTGCTTGATCTTTTTTGTTGCTGCATTGCTGTGCCATTCACTGTCATCCTTTATCGGTGTCATCAATCAAACTGTTTTTTCCATGAAGTACCTCCACATAACACCCTTCTCCACTTTTTTTTTTTGAACATCATCTCCTCTCTGCGCCTGAACGCTTCGACTTGAATATGAGCCAGTCCTGAAGTTCCCATTTCACAGAAACAACCAGTATTTGCATGATATTATCCGTTTCCCCCGCCACGCGTAGAATGCCTCATTAATTAAGCATAACATGAAAGGCATCCCTCACATCGTGCACGGTTTCAGCCGAGCAGGCAGATGGTTCATGATTTCTTAATGGAGAGAAATACTCGCCGCTTTGACAGATCAATGGTAGCGAGGAGGTGAAATTCAGTCTATTGCTCTGCGTGTGCATCGCTTTCCAAATGGGGGCTGTTTGTCAGAATGCCACACCACTTGCATGCGTGCATATTAACAAGTAAAGGCCTCACACGAGACTTGTTCAAAGTCGAGAGAGTTCGCTTCCCGGGAATAATAACAAAACATATTGCTTTGTCAGAGTTAAAGCCCAAAGGAATCTAGCTTCGTGACTGGAGAATTGGGGCTGAAAAGATACATTGTTGCACCAGTAATCGGTGGGTCTCTGCTCAAAGACTCAGAGTTCTGCCGGCTGGCAGAAAGGCTGAGGGCAAGCCAACGCTGTGGGCAAAGCTCCATCAGATAGCTACTAGCTAGTGTTGGCCGGATGACTGGCACAGTCTCAACACGTGTTTCTTTGACTCTCATGGAGGTTTTCTGGAGCCCCATGTGCATTACATGCACAGACACACATGCGCCCCAATATTTGTTTGGCTTTAAATCACGGTCATGTACTTGGACTCAAACTCGCACACACAGAATCGGAAGATCTCGGAACGTATGCTGCTCCTGCATGTGCACTGGTGATCCATTAGTCTGTGCGTTTTTTAGAGCTATCGCGCTTTCTTGTTCGCTGACGTTTTGAGTGTTGTGACAATTAGTTGCGAAAAGGGTTGGACTCTTGAATCCAGGCTTTTCAAGTAGTGTGGATGTGCATGAGCCAATATCAACAGCCCCCTCTCACGGGAAAAAAAGCCCACAAAATTAGCAAAAAATATCAGAGGACATTCAGATGCCTAATGAATCAATTATTTCCAAGTGCAAATGATGACAAAAAACATCAACGTTTCATCATAGGAACTGTTATTCCAGTATGAAGTGGCCAAAAGAAGTCGAAATTGATGTCAGATATTCACAGTTACAGTGGAGTCGGCTGCAGGTTGGGAAAAGTGGATGCGACAAATGGTAATCGCTCCACCGTATAATGATGGGATTATACGATAACCCATTTACGCCTGGCTTTAACACGTGCGTGATTGTGTGTGACTGGATAACTATCAGATCTAGCTTACCCACAGGTGTTTATGCACCTAGTGCACCAAACAAGGATATTAATGCAGTGGCTCAAATTACTTCTAAGGGTGGCTTCAAATGCAAAGGATCCCTACGTCCCTGTCTTTTATACAGTGTGTGATTTCATGCATGTCGAATACGTCAACGTAGCTGCAGTTCCTCTAACTGGGACTGTGTGTTTCCTCACTCACTCAATGGTGCATAGAGTGAGTGAGGAAAATCCCAACTTCTGTCTTGAAATGAGCTGCTGAGGCTGGAATGTTTTGGTGGTGATGTTCATGCTTACTGAGCATTGCTTGATAGACAGGATACTGATAATTCCACCACATATTTGCCTCCATTTGGATTCTATGGCTCCATTAACTCCGAAGATGGCAAACCCAAACTAAAGCTTTCAAGCAGTAGCCGTAGCATATGGAGGACATCACAGATGCTACTGTTATTTTCACAGCCCAGTGATTCACTGCTAATCTGGCCATCTTGCATGTAGTTCATGCATAGAGTATAGAATGCTGCAGATATAAAGAATCAAACCACAAAAAAACATAAAGCATCACAAACACTGAAGCACTGCTGATTAATAGTACACTGATTAGTGAAATAAAGCCGATTAGCCGTGACATTGTTTTTAGCCGTGCTAGCTCTGTTACCAGAGATGGCCATGTGAGCGTGTCGCTTTGGGGCAATCGACACACTGATGGTGACTATGGCTAACGCTCTCCCGGCTAAACATGGGCATTTTAGCATTGTCATTGTGAGAATGTTAGCACGTAAACCTTAGCATTTAGCTCATAGGACCCCTGGGCCTGTAGCCTCACAGAGCAGCTAGCATAGCTTTAGACTCTGTAAAATGATACTGCGAGAGAGAATCACCTGATTTCTGTGGTTTACTTCTATTCTGCTCTATGGCTTCGCCTGCTTGACTCACTAAAGGGTTCACTGCTAGTGGATCTAATGAAGTCTGATCTCTACCCACACCTCATTGCTTCGGGGGAGTCTCCAGGGTCGCAGTATAAGCACTCCCTCTCTCTCTCTCTCTCTCTGTCTCACACACACACACACACACACACACACACACCTTTCCTTTTATCACAGCCACGCTTGATAGTACACAGAGTGAAAGCTGTTCTCTCATTTCTGTCTTTTGTATACATCGTGACACCATGAATGACCATGTGAAACCATTTGTCTGGTGCTTAAATGGTCTGACACAACAAAAAACTGTTTCATTGTTTCCCTAACTATTATAGCTGCCGATGAGGGAAATGG
Source organism: Anarrhichthys ocellatus (assembly GCF_004355925.1). NCBI lineage: Eukaryota > Metazoa > Chordata > Actinopteri > Perciformes > Anarhichadidae > Anarrhichthys > Anarrhichthys ocellatus. The sequence goes on from NW_022280049.1 coordinate 4,375,543, forward strand.
TAGACATGTCACAGTCACATTTTCTTTGTTTGGAAAGGCACGTTTTCCTGCATTGGTGTTTAGACTTCCTCCCTTTCTCTCTTTTTCTACTTTTGATTCTAATAACAGCCTTATCTCCCTCCCTTGAGGCGACACATCACCGTCCCTTCCTCCCCCCCGTGCATGGGCAAACATGCACTATCACACGGCACACTGCAGCACACACAGCCTGCCGAGACACGTTAATGGAGGTCAGCGGGCCACTCCACACTCGCGGCCGCTTCCACCGGGCCCTCACCCACCTGATACCCTCTCTTCTCCCCCTCAGCCCTCCTTGAAGGCTGGGCGACGACTCCCCACTTCACATTATCCTATCGAGTTAATTTGAGCCGCTGCCACAGAGGAAGTCCTCGACTTGATGCTAATAAGTGAAGACACTATGAAAGAATGGGAACCTTTTTTTTTCGGCTTTCACTTTCCTTTTCTTGCGGGTGGAAATGTTGAGAGCAGATCCGCAGTGCAACCCAAGAGTTGGAGTATAAAATAAATATTCTTAAGTGGATTTTCTTTTTTTATGATTGATGAACGTTTAAAAATGGAGGGACATTTAAAATTGGGAGATGCAGCCTTCTGTACATGGCTCTGACAGTAAAAATAGTTAATAAGTCGAAGTAAAAGTGCACTGTTGATTTATTGAAATATTTGAGATAAAATATTGCTTTAAAAACATACTTCGTGGTAGCTCCCTTTTCTTAGCAGAGTTTTATTATTAGATTGTACACCATCTTTCCGATAGTGATTAGGTTCTCATAGCGTATAGCTTTTACTAACTCTTAGTAATCATTTCATAGGAACCCTGACGGCATACATTTCCACACGCTTCAGTGTAATCAGATGATCTTAATTCATTTGTAGTGGTTTGGATGTGGCAGAATGGCTTTGTTCCCCTAATTAGTATAACGCCGATGCAAACGGAGATTCGGGTAGTAATGAGTTCTCATTGCATTAGTAGTGTGTCACTACTACTAAATTGTTATTTGAGGATTATCTCTTTCAGTGGGTGACGTCCACTGTATTTTTCCTATTCTGACCTGATAGAATCTTAAAAAGAGCTCACAGAAGAAATCCTGCTCGACGGTATTTCTCTCTCAAGGTTCTGAGATAGAGATTTGAAAGCTATTAGCACACACGCTCAACCTTTTCCTCACATCGCATCACCTCGCGGGGAGAGAGGGTCGGATGGGGTGTGTTTTGATTCAGCTGCGGAGACAGCTCTGGGTTCACGTACTCTTTTTGGATTTTATAAAAGACAACAGAAAGTCTCGGAAAGCTTCAAGCTCAGGCATGATAGGTGAGATTTTAGCGCCGTCGCCTCCTCTTCAAGATTGTAGCTCAGTGTAGCTCACAAAGGGAAAGTGACATGTTTTTTCTCCAGAGCAAACACCACTAGATGTTGTTTTTTTTTCTTTCCCGTTGCTGGCAAATTCCACCAAGAGCAAAACATCAGGCTGCACCCTGGTTTTTAATTTTCGCCGGTGTCGATGTGGGACAGGTTTTCGTCGCTCCATGTGGAGAACGAGGCCAGCAGGCGGCGGCGTCTGGAGATTGGGAAAGATGAGAAGAGAGAAAGAAATATATTAGCTAAACAAATCAATAGTGCGCTGTAGTCTCCAGGAGGCATCCTAAAGAAGAGTAATACTCAGAGGCTGTAAGCATAGAGTCCCCAGCCAACACTAAACCACTTGCGTAGACACGCGTGGATACACACACACACACACACACACACACACACACACAGCCAGACATTCATCCGTTGATGGTCCCACGGTAGCCGACTGTGGAAGCTACTGGCATGGCAAATCGGATGAAGTGCGTGCGTATGTGAAACGGGGGTGATCTGTTATTCCAGCGATGTGGGGAATTTTATTACAGGAGCAATAACAGGATGAGGAGACGACTGCTGTGTACCAGTTCAGTTTCCACTGAACTCCTCTCAGTACGGTGATGAGAAACAGTCGGTCTGCGTGCAAAGTAAAAACAGCCATGAAGCCTCCCTGATTGCTAATCAGATTTGATTGATGGTCTATGATTACTGTTGTGTCTCAGAGAGTTATGATTCTGACTTTGCTGCTGTGTTATCGTCTTCTTTTTTGACTGCTGCACGGAGTTCTTATCACTCCAGTATTTCTTTCTATCAAACTGATAAATGATCAAACTTGGGATCAGATGAGCAATTTGGACTGTTTCATCACGACTTCACTCTTTGTGCGTTTACATGTAATAATAACCAGTTGTGGATTGAGACTCCGTGCAGACTGCATGCTGCTGGTGCGGTTCGCTTCAATAGCTGTGCCGGCTGCCTCAGAAAACTTTGGTTATGGCCAGGGAAAGGTTATGGTTGCAGTTAGGGTAGTGAAACACTTGGGAACACTAGGGAAAGATAACGGTCAGGGTTTAAGGTGAATGTCTGTGACAGGACGCTGGCTCCTGCATGACAGTGGTTCATGGTGTGTCGCCCACTCCAACTTTAAAGGCACAATTGCTACTTCCTGGTGCTGAACTTTGGCATTCGACTAATTGTTTCCTGTGGTTTCTGAGCTGGAGAGTCTAATTATTGTATTGTTCCTTGTTTCTCTTGCCACAGAGACTCGACCTCTTGCTGCATGTCTGCTGATATACAACTGTGGTTTAGAACCACAGTTCAAAAATAGAATTTTTTTTACAAACATGGCACTCGTACTTCTGCTTTGTCTTAGCAATAGAGAATGGCCCTCAACATTCGCTGTTCTGCAGTCAACTTTTTGTCAGCTCTGACCCTCTGATTCGGTGTTTCAGTGCGATTAACACAATGCACAGATTCTTAGTGGCATACTAGCTATCAGCTGCATCACTGAAAAGAATGGCATCATTTCGAATGGATGGAATTAATGGATGGAGACATGCAGAGGTGGGAGGAGAGACTGAAAACTCCAAAGTGGAGATGTTCCTCTGCTGAGCGTTTTGTGGTCGTGTGGTTACAGTGCGTCAGTACTGTTTCGGCACAGGGAACTGGGGCTAGGCGTCTAAATTTAGACTCGGCATCTTCTGCTCAAAGCGGAGGTAAAGATCCCGAGTTACTACAAACTTTTGGGGGGAAAAGTTGCTGCAGTGGGCTAATTGTGTTGTTTTGGTAAATATCTCTGCAAGGCACCTGCATAAAAATTCAGTTTCACATCGTTGTGTTTCCCATTAATTATACAGACGGCCCACCACAGCTGCATAATGAATCCACATCGACCACCCACCCAACCTGATAAGAACCCTGTTTACTGTGCTTTGTGGGTGTGACTTTTTTCGCAGTGTCATCACTATTCATATCTATACAAACAATATGATAAATGTGTTTACGAGAGCACAAATCTGTTTAAAAGAGGACAAAGTTTTTCATAGATCTAGCATCTTATTTTTGCTCTCAAAATGCACCAGACTGATGCAGTTAACTTTAAAATGTACAACATTTCCTCCGCCCCCTTAGAGGGTCTGAGGTCCACCCACCGCAGTCTCACAAACCCCTGTGGGAAACACTGGAGGTGCACAGTGGTTGAGTTCTAAACATAGTCCTTTACTGCGCTTCATCTTGACCTTGTTGTTGTACTGATCCTAGTCATTGTTTTTCTGATCGTGTAGCTTTAGGAGACATGTCAACAGCACCGGCATTTGCCTTTTTTTTTGTTCATCTGAGCCCTCAGATGTTTTACCTGAACAAAGCCATTTTTCTCGGCTGCATTTGTAAGGATTTCAATGTTCTTAAATATTGCAACACCTATCGTCCATCCATGAATGGTCTTTCTCTGTGAGAAACAGTCTTAATTTGCCCGGACTGCTGCCGGTCCTGATTTATGAGAGCCGTCTCTGCAACAGTCTCAGCAGTCCTGTATGTCAATATTATAATTCTCCTCTGGTCTCAGGTCAGCTCTCTCTTCCACCAAATTCACATAATCCATGTGACACTGAGAAACCCCACTCCATAGAAAAGTGCTCTGCACTTGTGTAATTACCCGGGATTTTTTATTTTTTCTATCTTCCTCTCAGGGGGTCTTCCTCTGTTGCAAAAGGAACAATTAATTTTGGGTCACTGCTTTGGGGCATTTGGAAATTAAAACAGTCTCTCTTGGATTATTCCTACTAAAATAAAATAGCTTGATTACTCCCTCAAGAATCTTTCACTCGACTCATTTCCCTCACCTCTGGTAGCCTTGATAATGGATGACCAACCCCTTGATAGTTTTTGGGGGACTAGGATATTCCTTTCATCAAACTTAAGTAAGTCTTTTGTTTTCTATATTAGATTCTGCCGTACTGTACAAAGTGGACCTAATGTTTCACATTTGTATAAGATGCAAGACCCTCCCCTGCATTATTAATATCTTCTTCCTCTTAACTTACTGCTAAACCCTCCAACCATTATCCTAAAACAATGCAACAGTACTGATTGGTAAAACTCCTTCAACACTAAATAACTAAAAGAGAATTCGGTTTCACAACGTGCACAATCACTATGCGCATTACAAATGATGTGTCACATTTACCAAATATTCCAGCTATATGTTTGAAACAAGAGCCCCTGTGCCACTACCAGTAAGCTCTCGTTTCAAACATAAGGAAATGTGGTCTTACATGCAAAGTGAAATATGTCAACAAAGTATCCTGGTTGCAGTTCGTTTAATAAATACTAGCAATGCACTCATATAACGTTGCAGGACTCACGATGGACAGTTTTGTAATAGGCGCGTAGCAGACTGTTGTGTTCCTCGCGTTCTTCTTGCCTGCCGAAACCTGCCTCCAACTTGACCCACAATGCAACTGGACTGCAGACAGTTCAGTGGGAGATTTGGGTGACTTATTCTTATCGTGGAGTTCACTTTGAGCAATTTATCAGACTTTGCTGAGCTCCCTCTGGAGCCACAAAAGGCTTTTTACGACTTTTGTTTTGCATATGCAGTAGTACTCCCCAACACCTGCAGACTAAACTTGAATGCGAAAAATTGGTGGAGTTCCCCTTTGACTGTGAAAGAACGGTCGATGAAGTGTGTTCAACTCACAGATGAACTGAAAAACGCATGAACAGAACCGATCAGTAGCGTTCTGATTTGTTAACAGCCGTTCTCTGGAGCCTTGTAATAGTTTGATGAAATCGTGAAACAAAGCCAAAAGCTGTATCGTAACTGAGTTGTGTTCTGGCGTTTTATTGCACTGCTTAAATCGCTGTCGCATGCAGATCAGTGTCCTCTCTCAATGCCTCGGTGAAAGTGATGCGTGCCTTTTGGATCATCAATTGTGTCTCTAGACGTCAGGGCGGCTGTCTTAAAAGTTGGCAACACCGTCAACAGTAATGTATACTTTTTTTTCCAAATGACTACTTAAGGCCATTAGGAGAGGTACTTTCATTTTAACGATCTGCCCGGGGACAAGACAACCCTTAAATCTATTTTGAGAGCGGTTTTGGGATTCTCTCTCCCATCAATTATCTCGGCAGCCCCCCTTCGACTTTACCTCGGGTACTTTGGTAAAGTATATGGCACTGGGTGAGTGGGGAGGAGCGGGTGTATGTCGCAGGCGTTCCCTCTCCTGATTTAATTAGACTTATCCTGATGGCAAAGACACGCTCCGAATTCTATTAACCTCACCGGAGAGAGGGGAGGGGCGGAGGGGAGGGGCGGAGGGGCTCTGCACGACCCCGATGAAATATTTACTGGTGAGATTTACATGCTGCTTAAGGCGGCGGGCATCAGGAGAAGAGGTGGGGGGGGAAAGGAATCTTCCAGGGGGAGGCCCACTGGCGTTAATCATCCAGTGTGCACCGTAATGAAACTGGAGTAAATATAAAACATATTCTCTCTGCTGTATGTTGACTGCAGGCACAGTGGTGAGATAAGAAGAAATTGCAGCTGCAAGATCGAGAGTGAGGAAAGGCATAATAAATGGTAAAGATGCAACTTGATTCAAACATTATTTCCAGTGTGTGTGTGAAAAAGAGTCCTCTTTTATGTAACTGAAATGTTGATCGTTATGCAAACACCAGTGACATTATCCCCCACCAGCTCTGAATTTAGGGTCACATTAGGAGCTGAAGTACAGTAGCCTACGTAAACCCTGCACTGCCTTCTGTGGACACAAAGGACAATTCTCGCCGAAGGCAGTGACATGCAGCGGTGCTTGTTAACAATGTAGAAAATGTCACCCTCGTGCTTTTTTTTTTTTTTAATCGGTTCAGCAATAAATAACAAGGGCAGAAAGGTGCAGTTTATTCCACTTGCGCTACACTTTCGGGATCACAGCGAAATGCTCTGAGCATTTTCATTTCCTCACCTTAGCGGCGGTCGGCCTCTCTAAAGAGAGTATTTAAGTGCTGTCGCACCAGGTGAAGTCTCGATGCGTTGACAGTTCTCCAAGAAAGATAATGGAATATGAGCTCAAACGGGAAAGTGAAAAATACCAAGATAAGTATTCCAATTTAGTCATCGGAGGTTTAATTGAAAATCTTCCCATTTGATCGAGTAGACGGATCTGTGGTTTGAACGAGAGTAAGGTGCGGAACAAGGTCAGTCGCAACGTCGAAGACCCATCAGAAAAATCTCATTAAATCATTTAGGGAGGTTGTCTCTTACCCAAAGGAGGTGAACTACATGTTTCGACAGGTGGTGATTGGATCCTCTGTGTGTGGGGGGGGGGGGGGGGGGGGGTTGAGGAGTAGTGTGTACGGCATGTATGTGAGACCAGGGTGTTGTAGGATGAACGTGTTTACCTTCATGTGTATTTGGAAGGATATTTAGACTTTTCTAATCTGATGACCAGCAATTAAGGCTCGTGGTTTTTCTTTAAAAAAAAAAGAAAATCCCCTAGATTTGTAAAAGAAGTAAATTCACTCGTATTGTATCTCTGTGTTCAGACAACAGCTGCTTCCTGCCGAGAGAAGATTTTAGTCACTCACTTCAGTTTAGAATGAAGCTCAGAAAAGTGACAAGAAAAATGGGACCGAAATGTAAATGAGCTGCTGACTATGCCCCAGAGTCTCTGAGAAAAAAATAAAAGCAACAACTTTGCACTGCAGGAAGTATTTAAGTAGTCACTTCTTACACGGATATTCATGTTGATAAGCTACACGGTGGGAGAAAAGGAACTTCTCAAACTGCCTCTCCAGCAGAATCCACTTTTCTGCTGTCCATCTGTGCACTCAATATGTTCCAAAGATTCACATTTTCACCAAAAATACTTCAGAGCTTGTAGGAATGCCTCAGAACGGCAAGAAAGCCGCGTATTTAGCCATATTTTGGTAACGCTATGATTGTAACATCCTGAGCACGCAGGTGGACATGTGGGAAAGGAGATTATGCTGCAGCTGTGGCTAGTGGGTGTTTTATTAATTGACTGTGACAACTTTAGAATCCATTATAACTGACTGAATTTAAGCTAACAACGTGTTAGCTTGAACAGTCAGAATAATTTCTAAATCAATGCACATTTTGTAGAGCAACTAAAGGAGCTTTCAATGACTCACGTGTGACTCCACGTGAAGTCCCGCAGATGTTGAGGGGGCTGTGCTGCATATAAGGGGGAGGGTATGAATAAACAGGTACACTGTTGGATGCACCTGCCACTTTCTTCCATTAGCAGGAAACAGCTGAGACACTTTGTTCATCCAGTTTCCCCGGAAATGCATAATCCCTAAAATCGTCGAGCTGTGATAAATCGGGTAGGTGGGCTCACACATCATCACAGGCTGACGTGAGCAATGTAAATGAAATATACGTACATGCTATTTGTCTTAAGCTGCCATGACAAGCTGTCTTACCTGATACGAATGTCTCGAGAGATAAAGGTATCACATAGAAGTGATGTTTATACTGCGCTAACATGGCTAAAAATAGCATGCATCCCTCCGTTTGACTTTGGAAACGTCTGAATTTAGCAACCAATGGAGAACAATGCCACCTCTGGTAATTAAAAAAGATCACAAAAATGATGTACAGCTACTGAAAAAAACATACCAGGAGACTTTAACCACAACTCCCAATGTGCATTTTGATAACAACAATCCAGTCACCTAGCTTAGAATTCTGTTGTCGCTAATGAACGGGCGAAGCTAAAGTTTATGCTTTTGAGAAAACCGAAAACAATCTGCAGCTTGAATTTACCGTCCTGAATGTTGGGTCACTGACTCACCTCTTCTACATTGCAACTGCATCCGATGCTCGTGGGTAATGCAGTATTTAGAGCGACACGCCATACCAGATGTACGACAACGCTTTTAAATCGTTTCATCCCGTGAGACTTTCGTCTTTCTATGTTGAGGAACATTGTTGATTAAAAAACTAATTATAATATTTACATTGTTTTCAAGTTAAGTGCCACTTTTGCCCAAATTGCTGTGAGCGGACTCTACCACTCAAAATGCTGTAACAGTATTTTATTTAATCACGGCCCATCACAACAGTTTGCCGCTGCACTTCATGGCATTCATCGCTCAGCCTAATGATTCTTCTCCTCCCAGTAGTCGAACTCCCACCTGTTCAACTGCTACCGTCTAATTGACACCGACTGGATGTTGTCACCCAGCAAGGGACCGCTAATGAACAAACTGCTGTTCGACTACTAACTATGCTAAGCTAGCTCGCTGCTCGAAGTGGTGGAGGGCAGGCACAGCGAGCTGTTTCCCTCCCACTCCCCTCAGCCCTCCCGGGGTGGAAGCCAGGCCTTTCATCCCCACCCAGGCCTCCTGCCAATAAAGCGGTGAATAATTCACAACCTTCTGGATGGATGAGCTGTAACAAAGTGTCTGCTTTTTCAATGCCTTGAAGTCAACATATTGCCCAACATGTCCGTGTTTTCATTCCTTCACAAAAAATTACAAAAAGTCTCCTCAGAGAATTCAATGACATTTAAGAAAAACACATTTTCCTTAGTGGATTTTCCACATAACCAGAAAAAAAGTCATCCAATTTCTTTTTATCACTGTTAATCTTGATTGTTTTATTACCTTTTCTTCCCTGGATAGTAGTTACATTAAAGAAAACAACAATCATACTGACAATTCAGAATGAAGCCAGGTATCTGTAGAATTTGCAAATGTAGTTTTTGACACCCACACGCAACATGAATATTCTTCATGGTATACCCACATACAAGCCAACACATACAAACAATGCTGGGAGTGAAAATGAAAGATATGGGGCATTGGAAGTGTATACAATTACAATGTCAGCACAAAGCCATATGCTTCCTGGCAGTATAATGAAGACAGAGCAGAGAGAGATAGAGAGAGGAAACCCTGTGTGAGCCACAGCGGTTGTGTCTGGAGGCAATGGATACAAACTTCTCTCAGTAAAGAACTCCGTGACCTTGGGAGTGCTTGCACATTGCTGACAATAGCTGTAGTTTGCATCATCAACAGAACAGACGTGTCAGTGAGGAAGTCAAGATGCCAAAAATCACAATGCAACTATAGCTCTAGTTGCGTACGAGATTTGATCTCAATTTTCCAAGATAAATCTCCATCTAGTAGGCTTCCATCTGCAACGACTTTCATTTGTCGAATACATTAATACCTGCAACACTGCAACACAGCTGTACTAAGTGTTAGTTGATTAATAGTAAATGTTAGCATGCAAACACACTAAATGGTAAAGACAGTAAACATTACCTGCTATACATCAGCATGCTAATATTGTCAAATATAAAAGCATATCATATTGACATTAGCATTTAGCTCAGCCAATCATTGCTGTAGTCTTTTTCTTTCTCAGAGCCATCTCTCGCCATCTTCATGTCACTTCCGTAACATCAACAACTAGAAATAACTGGCAATATGTTTTACTCTTGCATTCAGTGCAAGTTTGATCACCAAGGTCCAGAACTCTTTGACGTTTACTGTGACCTTTATCTGACCAGTTGATTTCATTTTTTCATGGTGGTTGCTCATCTTTTGTATATGACTCAACCAGAAGCTCCAGTTATCAGTCCCCTACTCTTGTCTTCGCAGAAAATTCATAACAACTTTATAGCTGTCATTACTGTCATTATACCGAGTATTTGAGTTATTGCATTCGCTATTATAGTCTCCACCCCTCCTTGACTGGCTCATTGTGGTAGCCAAAATAGAAACAATTTGTGCTCATTACATACTTCCTCACAATGTGAGAGGAGGGCGGTTGATAACATCACATATGCCTGTGAGGGGTGATGAAAACCTCATAAACCAGAGCCAGACTCCCAGATAAATCAGCAGCTGAATGTCAATATGGCATGTGGAACATTGTATTTATAGCTTGACTACGTCACAGAGCCCACTCTTACTCACTCTGTGTCTGTGGCTGTCTCTCTCTCTCTCTCTCTCTCTCTCTCTCTCTCTCTCTCTCTCTCTCACCTCTCTCTGCTCTTCATGTGGGCATCACCGACGAAAGCACAATCACGTGTCTACACATTTCCTTCGCAGCGGCCTTAAAGTGTGTGCTTGACAGGCTTCACGTGTCTGACACAAACATTCGATTCAAAAGAAAGCTGCACCTGTAGCTTCTCGCCGTCAGCTGTTTTTGTTTCCTCCTCTTTCCAATTTTGTGACATCTTATTTTCTAGCTGTGGGCTCTTCAAAGTAATCAGATGTAGGTCTTTGAATACTTTAATTTGTTGAGCGGAACAAGCAGAAAATGTACTGCTGGCTCTTCATCTGAATGAAACATGTAGACCTTGAGCAGCGATGATCACTCTGTCGTTTCTCCAGTCCTCAGCTCGGATGAAAAATTTCCTGCTCGGCTCACCGCATTTGTGTATTCAGGGAAGCTTTGACCTTTGCTGCGATGTGTGGGCCTTCTCACAAGTTGCTGACACTCTGGGTTATTGATATGAACTAAAGCCTGAAGGCCACATCCATGCATATAGTATCCTGCACAGCAGTCAAAGCTGTATTATTAGTGATATGGAGCCCATTACGACGAGCTTTACATGTAATCACGAAGCAGGCGGTCTTCCTGCGGTTCCTCGATATCTTGTGTTGTCTACTGTACGTCCTCGCCTCGTCTCAGGAGGCGAATGTGACTTTGTGGAAATGTGGATGTGCTACTGGTATTAAACAGCTGGCTTAGCCTACAGCTTTGATCCCTTACTGCAAATAGACTTAAAGGTCGATAAAGGTCGCGACCACGAGGAGCCGTTCTGTACTGAAAACAAATTACGTCTCAAGCCTCGTCCCCTTTTCTAGTACACTTCCCCACACTTAATATTAAAAGTAGGCAACGTCTTGCTGACCAGCAAAAACCTGACCAACATGAAGTGTTTTTTTTTTGTTGTTGTCACATTTGCCTTTATTTGACAGCGGACAGTGTAGAAATGGCTACCAAGGCGCTCCAGCCTCAGGTGTTTACTCACTACTGTCACAAGCTCGGTCGTGTTGTATCGGGCTACATAATGTCCTCAAATTAACATTTATTTTAGATGAAAATTGAACATGAACCATTGCTCTGAATTATCTTAAATCTGGGAACAGCTGTCACAGCTTGGTATGCACATGTGAAAGGAACATGTGCGGACATGTATCGGTGTGCTGGAGAAGCCCTGGCCGAACCGAGCGGACCCCAGGGCCAACAGAAGTGTCCCCAGATGGGTTGCCTGGGGCTTGGCCAGGCTGACCGCAAAACCGAGAGAGGAGATTCATCACGCTTATGTGATCAACATGATAAGTGCGGTGACACCCCACTCCCATAGAAAGAAGAACAAAGTTGCAGAGGGATGACTTTGTTAAATAGAAATACGTTTTTGTATTTTAAGTCACTGCTTGTCTGGGAGTAAATCTGACCGTGATGAATGTTCACACACTTCATTTTGGGCGCTGTATTCACTGGGAATGGAAGTCACGTTGGTCAGTAACGCAGCAGTAAGTCAAACGTTTGGGTTTTGTTTAATTTCGGTAAAAACGAAAAGAGAAGAGTTAAACCTATGGACTTAAATCTATGAAATTAAAGCCATTTGTTTTGCTAGCGATGGAGACGAAGCGGTTACGACTCAGTTGGAGAGGATATTAAAAAAGGCGAAGACACAATGCCAAAGAATCCAGCTCCAGATATGGTTCACTCTAAGTTATGAACGTAATAACAGATAATTAGCCAGATCCATTTTAATAGGCAAGCGTATGCGATAGACCGGGACTGAAAGAGAGCCGGAGTGAGCGATGATGAGGGAACAGGGTGGAGAAGAGAGAGTATTGATGAACCAACAGGACATCACAATAAAAGCATTATCTGATGGCTGAAATTGCCTGTCGGAGGCAACAGTGTGATAACATTAAGATGGGGGCATCTTTCATTTCATTCCCTTAGCACCCCAAGTTACAGGATAAATCACTTTTAATGCATGCCATCAGTATTCACTCAAGTTAAACTGGCCTCTTGTGAGGAGGCTTACTCCATGATGGAATTGCATTAATATTCATACAAGTGCACTTCTCTGAATGGAGCCATATGTGTGTGGAGCAGCACGGAGCATCTGCTCTGACACTCTGGCTCGCCAGATAAGATGTTCAACGGGAAATGAGCTTTTGTTCAAATTATATGTGATGTTCCGAACTAAGAAAAACTTGGGGAAAGAAGGGCTGATGAAACGTAGCCCCAGCACATTGCTGGGATAAAAATAAATAGTTTCTCCATCGAAAAGTAATTGCATTACGTTGCATGTTGTCACTCAACACAGCTCTGTCAATGCCAAAAAAGAAACCTCCCTACACACACACACACACACACACACACACACACACACACACACACGTCACATATTCTGGATTCAACAAGTGTACAAATAGATACAAATGCTATTCAACTAAACCAAGCTACGTTTTGAATTTAGGATTAGTGGGTGCCATAAGCTAAGTTAGCTAAGAACCCATAACATATAGTATGAATACAAGAACTGACTGGCAGTCATATTTCTCCTCTTTTGGCTGAGGCTAGCTAACATGTAGCGGACCTGTATCTCAAATGAGGAGATCCGAAGCTAAGCCGTAGAGCCGACGTATACGCCTCCTTTAAAAAACAGCTCATGCGCCACAGGAGACCACAGGAACTGGGATTGGCTGCTTTTCCCTAAAAGGCTTAAAATATATACTCGACACTTTTATACCAGACTTGTTTTAATGTACTCTTAATTTGTTTGTTTATCATATTTTATTGTAAAATGTCATACTATAGCTGTGTTTTTGTCATGCACCAATCACAAAGAAAACATACATGTCATGTATGTGCATGTGAAGCCCACCGTTACTCTATATGACAAAGTAAATATAATATAAATAGAATTAAAGCACAATATGGCCTGATCGCGTATGATACATCCATCCAGTGTTGCAGAACTATCAATCAAAGCCTCAACATTACTCATCAGAAAAGTAATCACATACTGTACACATTCCTAAGTAATGCATTGGTGCCCTACACCGATTGCTTTTCACTTTTTTTGATTTGTTCAACCATTTACATATCTGGAAAATCATCTCCAGCTCTCTTTGCCTTTCACTGCCCTTCCTTCCTGGTATCCTCTGCACTGCCACTTCTATCTCATGGTGTTTGCTATTTTTCTCCTGTAATCAGACACACAAATTCATCTCTGTCGTCCTCAGACACCACCGAAATCAATTTCCCAGCACTCTTCCATCTTGGAAGGCTGCCGTCAGTGTTTGGCACCTTTGCAGCTTGGGACACACCTGCATGTGCACACGCTCGCTTTCTCTTTCATTCACCCACGCAGTCACTAAGGCACACAGACAAGGCACATAAAAAACACACACACACACACACACACACACACACACCAGTGATTCACCACATCACTGTTCTCTAATGTCTTACTTGCTTTATCTTTGCAACATCCATTTGTCACCGCTGACAGGTCCTGGCTGCAGCATCTATCCATCCTACCTTCATCCTCACTCCTACAGCCCACGCTCTGTCTCTCTCAGCCCAGATGCCCCCCCCCCTCCACAAGCTCGGTCTCTCTCTGAACTTCGGAGGAAGACCTCAGGATGCCAAACAAATGGTAGCCATGTTGATGCAGGGCCATGTCCTCGGGTGGCGCACCGGCTTTGACACCAGCCAGCGTGTTCAATCCCAACGCGGGGCTTTGGGTTGAGCTGTTTGCCAGCCAGTTAGTCAGCCAGCCATGATCAGTTGTGTTGAGGAGAGCATGTGATGCATTAGCAAGGAGGACTCAGCTCTCAGGCTGGCATCTTGTGGAGAATTACTTAGACATGGTGCCATGGCTTGTGTGTGTGTGTGTGTGTGTGTGAGTGCAGTTGATATGCGGCTGTTGAGGACAATACGTTTTCTAAAGAGCCACATTAGAATAGAAAACCCATTTTTTTTAAATTGGGTTTTCCATTCGCTCTGTCAATAAGCTCTAGATTCAAGCTAAGGATGGTTTCATCGGTCACTTGGTCGGTCCACCACTTTATATATCTATTCATACAGATAATTATGGTCCCCAGAGGATAAATCCTACTGACTTTGGGGATCATCTGGCTTTTCCTCTGGTGCCATCATGGCATTCGGTTGTTGTTTTGAGTGGAATAGGTTGGCAACTATTGGATGGATCACCCTTATGGGCGGAACGGTACGTGTATCCGTCTCAAAACGTTCAGTCCAGGGCGTTGGGCTCGGTATGCGACCTCCGTTTGGTACGCCCTCTGACCCAGACTGTTTGCAGTTTGTGTCAAACTGCGTGCTGATGTTGTCCAGCTAAAGTTGGGTATATCTGTTGATATGCGGAACGCATGCAAATCAGCACACCTTAAACGTAACATGGAAAACAAGATACCTAGTAAACATTCACCTCAATGCACCGCTGTCTAACAAAGCCTCCAGCATGGCTGTGTACTCTTGTCCCTTGGTTGCGTGTACCTCGGTTATGATGTGGTAAACTTGTAGCCACAATTACTGTGAATATAATAACTCAAGCATACAGTACTTTATAATTAAGAGAAGAGAAACCCCTGCTGATCGCATGCCATTTTGCAGCACCTTGACGAATAGCTATGCATCTTAATGAGTATGAAAATCATTTTCTTGAAATTACTCTCAATGTTGAGTTCAAATGAATGGAGCCCATGCGTTGTGTAGATTAAAATATTTCTTAATTAATGCATTGTATTACGTGTTGAATTACCTTATTAGCATAGCTGGTTGGGTGTAATATATTATGTCGATTACACCCATACATTAATTGGTTCGAGGCCCCTTGTTAAATGAGGGTAACGGAGGTGCTTGTTCCTGGAGTAAATACTCTTAAGCAAAGAGGTAATGTGTGACAGGGTCACTTAGAGAATACCCAAAAAAGGGCAGATAATGATAGATGTGGAGTTATCTACAGTCCTGACCTTTAATCACGCTCTGCCAGATCATCCATCTCTTCCTGGTTTCTTTATCGTTTGCCCAACACTGCCACACACTGTGTATGTATGTGTGTGTGTGTGTGTGTGTGTGTGTGTGCATCCACCATTCGTGCAATTCCTTGTCCAAATCAAATATTAATCTGTAAATCAAAGAAGTAGGTGGGGTTACTGCTCCTACTCCATAAGTCAACATCTTGGACAAATTTAGTTTTTTTTCTTATTCTCTTTTTTTTTTTATGCCCACCAGCAAAGCATTAAATATCCCACAATGCCCTCAAGTCTAAATCCGTGTCCAGGTTCACTACCACTTATTGGCTTCTGTGTCTTCTCTTTGTTGATGTATCTCTGACGCTGCCCTTACCTAAAGCTCTTTGCGAGGCCGACTTCGGCTGTTTTCTCTGGTACCGTGCCACGGCCCCTCCAGAGTTGATGAATACGTGGATGCCGCGTTGTAGTTATATTTCGTGTGACATTAGAAGTCACTTCGCTGAATCCGTGAGTCTTCAGTGCGTGCTGAATGAAATCTGTCTTGGCTCTTCGATTCTGCTCACAGTCATAATGCTTGTCAACACTGGGGCATTTAACAAAGGGGCCTGGCCTCTGCCTGACAGCAGGAGCAACAACAGGATGGTCTCAAGCCTGTCACAACACACAGCTGGCGCTCTACGCAAATGTAATACATCACTTTTTTGGGGGTGGATGCTGCTGCTTTCGAATCACAGGGTCTGGGTTGTTGAATTGTATTGAATTCTATACCGTAAAAAGAAACAAAACGTAGGCTTTATCTGACGACTGGAAAGCCACATGCAATGCAATGCGAGGGCCAATGATTGTGCTGACGTTGATAAATCGTGACGTGTTGAGGCATAAAGGATCATAAATCACATGTGACAGCAGTCACGGAGCGTGGCTAGAAGACATGCAAGCATGACGGCATCCTACAACCTGAGACTTCGTTGTTGGCCAACACTCTCTTCTTTACTCTGTTTTTTGTGCAAAATCGATCCCGCGACCCCCTCGAGCTTCAAGGTACAGTTCTGCTGGAGTCTCAGAAATGCATTTCTTTTTTATCAGGCAGAAGTGATCCAGCCGTTCACATCCTCATGCGCGTTTTGACTTGCCTTCCTGAATTTGTTTTTTTTCTTCTTTTTATTCCCTGCCGTCCAGAAGGTGCTGTCTGTCTGCCTTCTTCCGTCTCCCTTATTCCATGTGAATGCAGCATTAGACAAATTGAGTGGGTATCTCATCGTATCTTATCTTATCATATGAGATTGCCTCTTTACGTTGGTGGTTGCGTGTAGGTTTGTTGCCGGTCATGTGTCAAAGGGTGCTTTCCGTAGTTCTGCCCTTCCTTGTTGGCATTAGGTCTTAGGTTAGGTCATGCTTAGGTGTGGGGATATAACTTATTGTGTTTAGGGTAATTTGGGGGTTAGGCCTGCAATAATAAATTGTTTTAGGTACTTGTGGGAGATGGAAACAAGCTGCAAACACAGTGAGGACTAATTACTCCCCATTAAGTTGATTCAACGAACTCGTTGACCCCTCAAAAATACAAGAAGTAGCCCGACCCGTTGTTATTATGAAGACTGGTTGAGTTAAGCACTAAGTTGAGGTTTAGGTCGAGGTATGGGGAAACTCAAATCAATGAGGGGAAACAGAATTTGACACAACGCTGTGGCAAAACACCAGCTTTAAATCTACTTAACTCCTAACATGAAGATACCACTCGTATTAGCGTCAGCTGAACCTGGGTTTGTTGATTTTGTTTCCCAGGTGTGACAGTGTAGTTGCTTCACGGCCAGGAGGAACATTAACGTGTAAGTAGAAACAGACATTTTTCAATGGTGACCGTGCCCATGTTTGAGAATAAAAAGGCTCCAACTGGAGACAGCTTGTCAGAATCAAATTCAATTGTGTCTCCATGATACAAATCTATGTGTATTTCAGCCAAGCTCTGTGAACCAAAGCGATCCTAGTATCTCCACGCTTGGCTTGCCTCTCTGGCATTTGAAGTAAGCATATATTTGTCCTTGTTGTTTACGTTTTGCAAGGCAGATATTTTTCTCTCGGCGCAGAGTCTCTTGTGTGCCAGAAGGATAGACTCTCATTGTTCTTAATGTAACGTATTTACCGTAGAACTCAGGCTGCTGATGCGGTCCGTCTCCCCTCCACGTGTGCTTTAAGATAATGAAAAAAAGGCCCAACCAAACTTCATTCCGGCTCGCGATCCTCTCATCCCCTGTAGAGCTGTCCTCCGGAACAGTGATCAAGATAAGTCTGGCAATTTTACACAGCAACACTCCAGGAGAGCCACAGGGAACATCTGTATATGGTGTCCAATGCTCTCTCCAAGGATTACGAGCTATGGAAGTAAAGAGATCAATGACTTAAAAAAACCTCACCGTTCATTGTCAGGAGTGCTGGGCTCAGCAGTTTTGTACTTTTACAACCAAGAACAGGACACAACAGAGGCGCTTTGAGTTACACTGGATTTATTGATGAAGAAGTAAATAATACAACCAACTTTTGTGGTATGACGAGCAACTTTTGGAGCCCCGTTACAAATTTCTAGGGGTGACCTTGGTGTGAGGCTGACGCTCCAGTATCGTGACCAGTGTCTTTTTAAAGGGCTACAAATGATTTTTACTGCCTTAACCTGCGACTGGATAGTTTGGTAGAAGCTGCCTCTCTATTCTCAGCCTCTCTGTGCACGAAATGGGCCTCGTGTGCCTCATTGTCTCGCGGGGCGATAGACGTTCACGGGTAATTTCACACGCTCGTAAAAAAGTTAATCTGCAATGATAATACTGCAAATGGAGTTCAATAATTTGATGTGGCCTGGTAAAACACCTTTTGTCTGCTCAGCCTTTCCCTTCCCTCAGTCTGCCTCTGCTCTGTCTGGCTTTTTTACTGCCCGGCACCCAGTGTAAATTCAGCCGCAGAGACCACTGTCGTGCATGAAATTGCATCAGTCATAGCTTTGCCTTCCTGGCTGCAGCCGCATGCTAATGGAGGCTTTTAGGCAGGGTAACTTTCAGACGGCCCGTTCAGGTCACAGGGTCTGTGGGGTGAGGCCCCTCTCTCAGGGGAGAGCCAGCAACAACCACTGCCCAGGTGTCTTCCAACTTCCATCACCATTACGTTTACTCAGGCTGGGCTGTATGCAGGTTAACTAGGGTATAAGCAGGAGGGAGACCAGGGTCAGGTCAAAAATATGGATGATGTATGGTATTACTCACCATGTGTGGATGGTATTGACTCAATGAAAGCATATTGACTGAGATGAATGGAAGAAAAAAAAACTGTACTTTGTTTTGATGTCCATGATTGTAAAAATGATCCATACAGTTCTAATCCAAACCACCTGCTTGTAATCACATGGATTAAGGAAGAATACAATCGTTTCCTGGAGTGTTTGCTGGCCATGCTTCAAAACGGATGTAATCAGCTTTAGTTGCAATAGATTTCCAAATCTACTTGCACCCATTCAGTTTTTAAATCAGTGATTTATGAATATAGTTTACATTTGTAGAACTCTGAGCCCAAGCTGCTGTGACCGTTGTGAGTGCTAGTGGCTGCAGGCTACTGCTATTTCTCACAATAGATCTCTTGTGATCTAACTACTGCTATTAGTATTGACTCAATCTTTAATCTCAACCCAAAAAAAACATATTTTTATGTGAGAATGTGTACATTGCCTGACAGAAATAAAGAATTTCGGACACACCTGATTCTGTGATGGAGTTCCGCTGCCACTGTATAAGCTGGTTTGGACTTAGCTAATGACCTTGTTAGGGCACTGGAGGCACCAAGTTTTGGTCCGTAGATAAATTATGCACAATAAGTTCCCGACGACGGGTTAATAAATAATCCATTAAGGAATTAGTTGTGACTATCAGGCACAGGCACCAAGTGATGAAGTGAACAGCTCCTGTATTGATTTACCTCCTCAGGACAGCTTGATAAAATCTGAGTTACCTAAGAGAATCAGTCCAACCACCACTAGGTATTAGGGAGCACAGTGGTTCATGTTTAGCACAAGAACTGCACAAGGCAGCAACACATTATGCCTCCTAATGGTCATTGAATTGGATCACCAGCTACAGTCATTATCAGTCCTCTGTGTGTGCGTGTGTGTGTGTGTGTGTGTGTGTGGGTGTGTGTGTGTGTGTGTGGGGGGGGTCAGCGAGACAAACACAGTGCCGGAGGGAGGGAGAGTAGAGGAAGATGTCCACACAGAGCACCCAGTTAATATCAGATTGTCTGTGGTCGCTAAGCAGAACAACGGAGTACAACATTCTGTCTTTCAGCAAGCTCAGCCCCCGTCTACATTTTTATTTATAACATATGTCTTACTTCAGCATCATCAGTGATAAGCAGAGATTTATTCTGATTACATCTCAGCTGTTCATGTAAATCGGAGGGCGACTGCTCTGTTGTCCGTACGTGATAAATGAACACACTGTGCATCCAAAGCTGCCCTCGAGATAACAATGAAAGGATGCATCATGGGTGATTTTGACTGGCACATTAGATCATTGATTCATACTCGGCTTGAGGAATTGTTTGCATTATCTCGCTGAGTTGTTACCAACCTTATATATTCATTATATAAAGGTGCAGTGTGAGGGATTTGATCCAGCGGTGACGTTGCAGATTGAAACCAATGGAAACTGCTCCAGTGTGCCAAGCGTGTAAGAAGAACTACGGTGGCCGACGTGAAAACGTGAATGGCCCTATCTAGAGCCGGTGTTTGGTTTGTCCGTTCTGGGCTACTGTAGCAACACGACGGAATCGGCCCCGTGAAGAAGACCCGCTCCATATGAAGATATAAAAGGTTATTTAATGCACAACGGTTCTTATTTTAAGGAGATTATACAATAAAGAAAACATGCTTATTTATATCATATTCCATTTATGTCTATAGATCATCTTGAACGCAACACAAAGTTCCTTTAAGAAGATTTTTCTTTAAAACTTTAACAGTTTGGTGATTCTGACATTCAGACATGTTTTCTTGTTTTGGATTTGTTCTTAAGTAAGAACAGAACGCATTTTTTATGTTGTTGTATATCCACTACTAATGCTATTAAAGATGACAGTACCTCCACTTCAGAACTATTTAAAAAAAAAAAAAATTATATATATTCTGAGTTCAGTTCACCATCCTCTTTAGCCTTTTGTTTGGGCATTCTCGACTTCATTCTCTGATGTTTTCTCTTTCAATGTCTGTGTGCACACAGTTTTGCAGTCTCATACGCAGGTCACAAGTCACAAATCTGACGTAGACTTTCCTTAGGACCTTCTTCAAGAACAAATTTAAGAACAAACTTAGGAAGATGTTGGTGAATGAGGCCCAATAATGTGAGACACTGTCGTTCAATTTGATTCCGACTAAAAGAGCCACTCTCAGGCTTTAGAGTTTCTTTTTTTAACACCATAGATTAGCTATTCTTAGATTATAGGATTTATCTGTAAGAAATGGACGGGGACAAAACAAATGGATGAAAGTGGACGATTTCATTAGAAGAAAGGTCAGGGGTTCAACAAAATAATCAGAAGCAGTAACTGTAGAGACGGTGTTACATAGAAGGACAGGCCCTGGACATTTTAAGGCCCTCCCACAAAAAAAACTTTTTTAAAAGCTCGACCACAAAGAGTTGGCAGACTTGTCATCTGTAAATTTTCAACGCTCTCTGCTGTATTGAGGGTGAGCCCTCACGTCTGAGAGTGACTGAATTGTAACCCTTTCAACTGGCCAAATATTGTATGACAGACTTAGATTGGCTATGAGTCAGCTTGCTTTCTTTCTTCCTTTGAGGCTTTCATTGTGGTCGCGTAATAAAAGCTTCTCCAGAGCCCCAGTGTTTTTGGCGCCAGCGTGACTTTGAGTCATGGGTGTGTGACACGGCGGTGAGACGAATAAGTCTGGGCTTCGAATGGAAATAATTCAACCATATTGTCTTAAGGCAAACCAGGAGAAGAATGGAGAGGAAAGCATTGGAAATGTTACGTTTAGAATGATTGATGAGGGGGAAGGACAATATGAATTTTACCTCCCTTCGGCTAAAAGCCAGCAGCATGCAGTAGAAAAGCGGAGCAGCAGGGTTAAGGAGGTGAGAAGTCTCCCATCGTGACAGGAGTGCGGCCATTATCACGCAACAGCCATGGGTATTAAATTGAGTTATTTCTGCCACGTCCAGCTGCCAGCTGGAGATAAGCGCTGTTTGGCTGAACCTGCGAACCTATCAGCATCTCTTGGAGCCAGTCCTCGCCACGTTAATTGATGTATGCGCCTTTAGCACTGTTGCCTCACAGTAGTGCAACAAAAATACTGTAGCCGGGATGAGGATGGATTGGCAGAATTTGATTTCGCGTTCGACTGCGTTATTGTGCTGTAGGGACAATGCATATGATGAAGCACTGAGCACTCACCTAAAGAATACTGATATAAGAGGAGCACCAAGCTTCCTTTTTTGCTATTCTTAGAATAGAAGATATTCTTTTTTTTTTTTACCTTAAGAAAATGCATGACATATGTATATTTACTAAGGCAGAAATATGACAGGTCCCAGGTGGGAGGACCGTGTACAGATTATGCACCTGCCGAAATAGGATATCTTAAGAAGATTAAAAGGGGAATCTGTGTTTTTAGACGTTATCCATCTGGGATTTCCATCCTCTCAATAAGACGAAGTACACCATCGTTGGCATATAAGAATAATAGTGTAAGAATTTACTGTAAAATTACACTCCCATTACATTCACATTCCCTTTTCCAGTCAATACATGCCAAGGAAAAAGCTGTGTTCTCCATACACAACATTGAAACTACAGCATCAATGCTTTGCATTGTCAGATTAACAGAGACATCAGATGTTGGATGGCAGATTAATTGGATTTTCTAAAATTTGAATCAAACACCTTTCTAATCCTAATCCTATCTACTAAAACCTAATTTATAAATCTTTAAATGATAAATTACAGTTCAGACAAGTTTTTCCCAAAATTGTTTCTGTCATACATCCCTCTGGAAGCTGAAAATAAAATGCCCCTGCACCCCCACATATCCATTTAACAGCAAGGGGAATAATTAAACAAAACAATAAGGGGGAACAAGTAACAAAATCCGTCCATCTCTAAATCTTGCTAGCATCAGAGCACTCGTTTCTTTATTGTTCCCAAATGAATCAGGCTCCCACCTCTTTTTCACAGCAGATATTTTTATTAATAGTAATAACATTAACAATGTTTCTATTGCAGCTCCAATGCAATGCAGCAATGTTGAAGTCATTAGTTACACCTGCGTTTAACAAGTTTAAATGTCTTCACTCCACATTTCGCCCCCTGGACATGTGTGCCCCGCTTGGAATTGCACTGTTTCAATCTTTGCTTCCCGCTATATAACAAGCCAATTACAGCCCCACAGGCTCCAACCTTCAACTGGATCCAGTAAATACAGTACATCCTGTTTTGGCCGTGTTTCCTTCCTTTAATTTAGTATTACTGTCATGCCCCCAATTCTCGCAGGGCCAGTGGCCCATAGCCAGCAATTTAGACTGACTCAACCCTGACACTTTACAGACATGGATCCTCTGAAGACTCACCACGCTGAGGTCATATTAGTACTACGGGTTGTTGCTAATGCAGATGACAGGCAGACTACCAATGGGAAGATGGGGAGCTGCAGTAGAATCATTCATAAATATGCATTAAGTATATGAGAATGAGCGTTTTAATTGCAATGACGATAGTGATGATGATGATGATGATGATGATTTAATTTATGCCTATAACATACATATAACATAAATTATCTCATGGTAACACATTAAAAATGTATTTATTTAAATCAATCATCCCAGCCTCGGATTCTGACCTCCAACGAATGAAAAAGTACCCTGGGGCTCGTATTTCTTCAAAGGATGTGCTGCTTTCTTTAAAATGTAATGAAGTATTTATCCTTTCTGTCCTGATTGGTGTTCCTTGAGTTGTGTTGCACTTGATTTTTAAATAGCTTCTTGTTTAAAGACTACGCTCATTGGGTTTTAACCTTCACTCGCCGTTGTCAGGCTGAGAAGAAACACATCAAAGAAACAGTTTTGTTTTTAATTTCCATCACATTAACCACCCTGTTGATTCGCTCTGTAAAACCAATTACAGCCATGGCCTCAAACGCCATTAACCGTTTCATGCTCAGCTCAAACAAACGGACTGGTGAGGAGTAAATACAGTTGATATGGAAAGTGATTGAGTCTCACACATTGTGTGTTTATATGTATTTGAACTGATTTTTCACCTCAAGATGGAGTTAGGAAGAATGTAAGGGTCTGCCTTATGATAGGTTCTTGTAAAAACAGACTAAGTGAAGTCAAGGTTGAGGATTTGCTTAGGAGCAGGCATAGCTACAAGGTCAGCTAGCGAGGCGAGTCCGGTGTAGAACAGGGAGATTAGGAGCTGATGATTTGACCCTAATGATCCCCAGGTCTGTGTGGTAAGAGCTTCAGCACAAGGACCATTAAACACGCTCATGGCCTGTCATCAAAAACACTACAAGCTTCTCCAATAAAGTCTAGCCCACAGGCCTGTTTCCCCGTCTTCCTCTGCATTCGCGTAATATGCTGATAAAAGGCTGTTAGTGTTGCGAAGCACTCTCTTGGCCTTGATAAGGCAACCAGCCATGATGAGGGTCTCGGGGGAATTCATACATCGGCTTATCTAAACAGCTGGCTGCCAGTTTACACACAGAGAAAGAAGGAGGTGAAGAGAGAAAGGAAGACAAGATGGGGAAAGATGGAAAAGGAGAGATGGAAAAAAAAAGGAAGAACGTAGGGAGACGGCACATGTGTGTGTTGGAAACAGGTGCTCAGCAACTAAACCTGTATCTTTGAAAGAGGCTCCCCTGCCCCTCAGAGAATGATGAGATTCCTGTTCTCTGGATGATTGTACATAACAAATAACTGCCTCTGAGGAATGAACACACTTTGATTTGCCCAAGCCGAATAAACTTCACACCACAGACATTGATCATTACAAGAATAAACAGGGTGTGCCACTGACCTTTTCTCTTCAAGAACAAGACCACAGAACCGACAGAGAAGCGTACGGGAACATCTATTCTCTCCTTCCACCACTTCTGGAAGCCGTCCTTCAAATTCAGAAGGATTACCACCATAGGTGACCATCTAAAAAACAAAGCCCTCTCCTTGTCATGATCTGAAATGCGTAATGGGCTTTCGTTCTCTGACAACACCCTCTAGTATTGGGGGGGATTGACCAGGACGACCAGTAGCAGCTGACTCTTTGCCCTGGGAGCAGAGATTATGGTAAAAAGCCTTTGAATACCACTCTGCCTTTTGATGGGGACCACAATGATGCACCTCCATCAGGGAGGTCTGAATGAATGCCAACAGATAATGTTACCACCAGGACTTCGGGGTCACTCTAATAGCCGATGTGGCTAATGTGCAAAAATACCCAGCAGCACCACAGGATGAGCTGCCAACATCCGATCGCTGAGGTGCATAACAATCAGAGAAGTTAATAAGTTGGATCCCAAATCCTCCTGCTATGTTCTCACAAAGCAACTCAACTTTCTGCCTCAACTTTTTTCTGCGCTCCAGTGAAGCGTGTCACTCGTAGCGAGGACATCAGTCCCTAAGTCTGCAGAATATGGCTCATTCTTTTAACTTGGCCATGATAAAGAAGGCATTCAGTTGGAAGAAGACAGGCATTACCTAACGGATGCTACAGTGTCTCGAGCACTGTGTTCATACACTTTGAGGGCAAGGCACTAGGGAGTAGCCAAACAGTAAATTGCTTTACTCACTGAAAGGTAAAGAGGAGGAGATTTGCTGGGCCTGGGAACCACTGACACATGATAAAAGTGTATCTTTGGAAACCAGTCAGTCTGTGAAATATTTGTGAAAGGCAAGCATTCTGTGGGTCAAATCCAAGTATGTGTCCTGTCTCCTATTTTTTGGGGTACCAGAAAATGAGCAGAATAGTGACTGCTGTTCTCCTCTTATTCCAGTTCAGTAATCAGCAACTTGTCTTTCAAAGAAACTGCACCAACTTCCTCTTGAAAGGACACAGGGTGCCCCAGAAAGCAAACTTTGGGAATCCCCGAAAACAGAGTGCCAGGATGCAGACGAACAAGGCTGGAAAGCTCTCATGTTTCCTCCTCCGTCATCAGTCCCAGTGGCTGAGATGAAAACAAAGAGGCTGGAATTAAATGAAGAGCTCCTGTACAGTGTCCCCCTCATGCTAGACTGCCCAAGGGCAGGGAGAGCTGCAAGAATAAGGGATTTGCTTCCGCTTCTATGATGCTCAATTCTTTCAACACTTCCCATGAAGGCATGAATGAAAGGACCTGAGGAACCGAGCCCCCTGGGGGGAGAGAGGAAGTCCCTATGGCTTTCCCCTTTCAAGCCACAACATGCACTGTTCGGGAACTGGTTGTTCATTTGAACAAGGACCGAACGCTCGACTGAACTATCTTCAGACAATGCTTTCACTGAAAATTCCTGCCTTTGATGTGCACTTAATGTACTAAGCCAGCAAAAAAAAAATAGTTGGATGATTGCCATTTAGGAATTCATAATCCAGCTAAGTATCGGCCTCATTACTCTCTGTTAACCAACAAACAATTTCGAGAGCCATACATATTTCATTGGGTCAGAATCTTAAGCCATAGAGCTGCAAAGGCAGGATACAAATACAATTACTGTTTACCCAAAAACCCCCAAAGGTCCTTTTCACCTGCTGACACCACAACAATAAGAAAAAAACTTATGGTTACCTATCTACCTTATCATTGCCAATACATTTGGTAATATGTCTCCAATAGTGTACAATACTGCAATTTGTCTACCGCCCAGCGTTTTACACCAGACTAGGCATGTTCATTTGAAAAAAAAAAAAATGCTTCAGGGCTTTGTGGGGAATTATTATAATTACACTGACATCACTCACCATGAATATATCACTTGGGGAGATGAATAAGAGTAAGAGTGTACTGTATGCGGTTTACGCAAATGTGGGAAATATTTGACATTCTTGTTGCAAAAACAAGAATTTAAAAAAAAAAGCTAGTGGAGAATAAATGTTTCTCTTTGTTTTCTTCCCGTTTTTTTTTATCAATCATACCCAAATTACTAAACTTTCATCACTTTAGGGGGCGGCTGCATAACAACAAATAATTGTGGCAGAGGAATGAAAGAAACACATAACAGAATGAGCTTGCAGAGAAGCAATAGCACAAGAATCCATAACATCTGCTCTTACAAACCCACTATAATAACACCTCCAGACTATTATCACGTAACGCACAATGAGGCAAAACTGTTTTATTGCGGCGGCACTGTTATTTTGTAGCTTCAAGATATAACCAATGAGAGATTCCTAGAGACACAACTGAAAGTACGTTGCTGTGCTGTACACAAGCAGCTGAACAGAGAAGTCATCTTTTCGTCAGCCAAGGGGGGTTCTGCCTCACGACTTGTGTGTGTTCGTATCACACACACACACACACGTGTGCAGTATGTTTGTGCACATGCTTGTAAATGCATATTCATTCTTTTTATTCCTGTTTGTTATTGTCTCGTGTGACAGCGAGTTATGCATTCAATGCTTCCATGTGCACGAGATGGAAATGCGTCGCCTTTATCCCACTCTCTGCTCTCATATCTACTCCACGCGTGTTCTCTGAGGCCCAGTGAGCTCATCCCTCTACAGAGTGCTCATCCAAAACCATACATGTAGCACTATTGCCAACCCCAAGAGAAAAGGTGAGGAAACATCCCCCCTCAGCAGCTAAAAAAGAGAACTGCAGTTTCCATAGGAACAGATCTAAAAGCAATTAGATGTGACGCGCAGAATGAGGCTTGATGAGCCATCATTCAGGAATGGCCCCTCAAAATTCCATCTGAGACACGCCAAATCCTCTCTACGACTCCCCCCCCCCTCCCCCCCTCTCATTTCCGTCTCTTCATTGCTTGTGTTCCTTCTGTCTCTCATTTCCTCCTCTTCACCAGATGCTAGTTTAAAGCAGGCTCTCTGCAATGAATCTCATCTTTACATCATGAGGGCCCTATTAATCTTCTGATCAGCCAGCGTGTCTGAAGCGGAGATCGATGGCACAGTCCCGCTCTCTGAAAAAGAAGAATGGGATGGTGTGAGGATGAGCCGGGGAGGCGAACACGAGGATGAGTTCAGGGGAGATTGGGAAGTATGGGGAAGGCATTGGGGAGAAAATTTAAAAAAGAAGATGGGTGGGGGCCCGAGGACACAGACCATTTTCAACAACGAGGAGGACAGAGAAAGAGGGCGGACAGATGGGGAGACGAAGAGGAGGAAGAGGGAGATGTAGCGATCGGTGACCCTGCCTTGGGGCTGTAGTCCACGCTCCATTAAGGCTCATTTGCATAATGTTCCTCCTAGCCTCATTAAAGATGAGCAGAGGTGCTAGCAACAGTCTGCCAGGTGATACATGTGATGGCATCTCCTGCTCCTTTCCCTTAACACCCCACCCTCCTCCCCTCCATTCCATCTCCGCCCTCTCCATCTTTGCTCCTCAGCCCTCCGACCCTCCTCCTGTCCGACCTTCCTCCACTCTGCCTCTCAAAAAAATGCATAAGAGAGATAAAGGGAACATCTGACAGTCTGCATCCCACTCCACCTCTCATCCATCATACATAAATGCTTCCCTCCATTGCCGAGCTCCCCCCCCCCCTCTACTCATTTGTTGGTGTATGTTCTGCCTCCCTTCCTCTCCCCTCCGGCGTATCTCTGCTTGCTCTGGGCTAAAGAATGACTGCATGTCAGCAGTAGTTTAGCAAAGTACACATCGTTCCAGGAAGAAATGAATGGATTTGATCTCTATTTTTGGATCCTCCTTCTTCCTATTAAAATGAACATAGAGTGACAACAGCTCTGGTGTAAAAGGCCACTAGCAAATAGATAGCATGTGGGAAAAACTAAATATTGGCCACCAAATGTGAGCACCAAAGCAATACAAATCAATGGACCCCAGGGGGAGAAATTCAAAATCAAATCAAATACCATCCATTCCCTTCCTTCATCTGCCTTAGTCTCTTGACTTAGAGAATAAATGCCTGCTTGTGGCAATCAATAGATTTCCTCACAACTAATGTCACTCCGTGTTCTGCTGTCTCCCACACACCTACTCACTTGTTGAGAGGCTAGATAGCGCAGCACAGATTTTTTTTTCTCATTTTCCACTCACACACTCCATTTGTTTTTACATCTTTGTACTTCTCTCCAGCTCTGGTCCCTCTTTCCCCCCCCCCCCCCCTGTGTCTTTCTGCCTCCCTCTCTGCCTCTGACAGCTGTTGTTGCTTTGCTGTGTTTGCAGCCTACGCCTTATCTCGGCATGAATTCATTTAGCTGCCATTAGATGCCTCTCCACAGACCCTACCCAGAGCTTGTCTAAAGGAGGGAACCCATTTAAACGGCATAATTCATAACACAGAGAGCAGCCGTACAGATGGAGGAGCTATGTGCTTTAATGCTGTCAACTGTGAGTAGACAAATAGCATGGTCATTACCATCCATATCAATGCATGGGGGAAAAAAGTAGATGCTCCCCAGTGTTATCATTTACATAGGATATGTTACAGTAAGCGCTACGTTTTTGACATCAAAGTATTCCCCCAGCAAAATGACACATTCCGTGGGATTTAATGCTGAAATGTAGGGTCTTATTTTGGTCCCACTGCCTACGTATGCAAATTCTGCTCAACTTTTAAACCTTTTATCCAACTTCCCTAGATTTTCTGGCTCTCATGCTTGCCATCAGCATATTTCAGCAGTCACCTATCCAGCTTTGTGTACCATATGTTCTGAAATCGGCATCCCTGTTCTCAGCCTTTTTTCTCCCTATTTTTTCCATCCTTTCAACATATTACTTGACGCACTGGAGAACTGGGTGGCTTTCTGGCACAGTGCCAAACTGGTTTGAATTTGTGTCGATTCACACGATTAACCTATTATATCACCAGGCCTTGGCATGTAGTTGATGGGTAAGGGATTGGACATTCCTTTAACCAGCAATTTGGATTGTTGGGGTTTTTCCTGCAGGGTCTTAAAACTTTGAGGTTTATGATCATGTTGCCTTGCACAAATGAATTAGGCCTTGGTTACACTTGGTCTTTTCAATGTGACTTTTGGGATCGGTGCGCCACAACAAAACTCAGCTGTGTCCGCCCATGTGTGCCAGCACTTGACGCTTCAATGCGACCTGCCTGATCGGATAGTGATCGGATATATTTAGAGCAGAATGGCTGTAAAATGTTGGATTAACACATTTCATTTCCTATAAGTTCTTCACAATAAAAGTCCCCTGATATTTTGTTATTCAAAAGCTTTTATTTTGAAGCAGCAATATAAGGAAATGTTAGGGTTTTCATCAGCAGTAACTTAACTGGAGATGTGCTACAGCCCCTCCCCTTTTGCTCTCGCTCCGATGAGGAACTGCCATGTGGGGGGGGAGATGATGCAATATTTTTGATAAATTGTCTAGATTGTGCCCACATGCTGTCTACACCTCACAGAGATGCGAGCCACACTGCGTCGGCATGTGGGTCTAGCTGATCGGATCCCAGTGCAAGAAAGCTCCGATCTCGGAGCGTAAAGACTTGACGGTTAATGTGTTCTGGCATGATCGGATGACAGAAATTACATTAAAAAGAAAAGTGTAACCACAGCCTTAGTGGAGTTCCCCAAGGCTCCATTCTCGGGCCTCTTCTGTTGAATATACTCCTACTTGCTCAGTTTATGTCTTACACAACACACAGATTTACATACACATCAGTGACTACAGGTCTGTGTAGGTGTACAAATCAGAGATTGGATGTCACATCCAATTCAACAGACAATTGCTCTGTGTAGTCATGAAATCAGATCTAAAATCCAATAGCCCCATTAGGAACATTACAAAATCCACCTACTGCCAAGAACAAATCAAGAAGTAAAGGACTTATAAAGCATTTAGAAAGCCTGTCCATGCGTTTCTTTTCAGCAGGTTCGACGACTGTAATGCTCTCTTCACAGGTCAATCAGACAGCTGCAGTTCTGAGTCAGAACGCTGCTGCTAAGAGTCCTCACTAGGACCAGGAGAGTGGATCCATCGCTCCAGTTCTCAGGTTTTTACACTGCTTTCCAATTTGTCAAATACTACTAATGGTTTAAAAAACACAGAAAATGATGGCCCAGAGTCAAAAGTCAAACCAGAGACAAATTAAGTCTTTTGTGCACCACATATCTGGAACAAACTGGAGGTCTGCTGCAACTCTTTCAATAAAGACTTCAGACTCTTCTGTTTGCCACTACACGTTAATTTAATTAAGTTTTAGACTATTTATTCATGTCTCACACTGCATTTTTCTATCATGTCTTAATGCATTTTATGTATGATGTAATCACTTTGAATAGCCTTGTTGATGAAAGGTGCTGTACAAATAAAGTGGCCTTGCCCCGCCTTGCCTTTGTCCTTGCTCTACTGCATCAGTTGTGCGACCATTAATAGTATTGTCGCCTCCTCTTCAAGCCAAGTCATCAGATAGCTTTGTCACCTCCGCTCAGCTCCGATAATGTGTCTTCATATCATCTCTCTCATACAGGTCCACTCATACATATTAATTGGAAATCAAATTGAAGAAGCTTCTTCATCCCCCTGCTCTTTTGCCGAGGTATTAATGGAAAGTCATTAACCTGTTAACGACCGTACTGTAATGTTCAATTAACTGACATTATACATGCATTATTCAATTAGAGTTGCAGGGTTCAAACATCACAGCAAAGCACGAAATGAGACGCATCAAACGTGCAAAAAATGCAGATGATGTTAATGGTACGTTTATAGTCTGTTCTCTTTTCTTTCTCAGAGTGTTTGTCTGTATGCGGGAGTATGGGATGTATTAGTCTAGTGCTTCCCCAAACCAAACACTAGACTTTTCCTTCCTGCAGGGAGGAAGAAAATGAAGCCATTCTCCGCTGAGATTTGGCCCGAGTTGCAGTTGTCATCGCTTCAAACTGCTGGGTCATTACTGCACCACAAGCAGCTAGGCTTAATGTCTTCTGACTTAACACTAATGACTGTCTCCGCATCTGCCCCAGCGGGGACGTGCGCCGGCCGAGAACACTATGAAAAGTCACTCTAACTGTTATTCGCAACAATTAAGGCGGCAATTCTCATTTCATCAGCTTTGTTAAAGTATTTCCACGAGGATGTTTGGGGTTTTTCATGTGGCCATTAACAAAAGAAATGATGTCCTAATAGAGGAGGGGACACGAGAGGAGAGGAAAAGTGTGAAAGAAGAAGACGTAAAACGAGAGGAGGAGACGGGACTTCTCTAACTCCTCTCTCCGTTTCCTTCCTTTCTTCCCGGCACCTCCTTCCCACCCTTCCATCTTTATCGCTCCTCTCCCTTTCTCTTTCACCCCCCCACACACACACACACACACACAACACACACACACACACACACACACACACACACACACACACACACACACACTCTATGAACTGCATTGGATAACCCATGCATATTTAACATAGCTGCATCTTCAAAGCTATGAACTTATTCATTAGCATTTAGAGTGCTAATGAAAGCACGCAGAGTGCTAGCACCCTCGCTGTTTCCCTCTCTTCCCGACTCTCATCCAACCACACGCCAACCGCTGCACAACGAGCTCACTACAGCACTTCTACCCCCAACCTGTCCGGGCCGCCATGGTCTTCCTATCTCTTCCCCTCTTTTTAGTGTATTGAGCACAGAATTAAATTACAACAACGCATTTAACACTTAAAACAGAGATATGTGCGTGAGAGGCAGCAGAACCCCACAGGGTTTTCTTTCTCTTCACCACTTCCACCCAATGTTGCTTTATTCATATTTCATCCTCCTCTTTTTCTTCATTCCTCCTTGTTCTAGCCTGACTGGATGGGGGAAGGTGGGGATGCACCGAGTTCCCAGGGGTCATGAAGGTGTGTTTTTTCATTCCTTCACATGCCCTCATTCTCTCTCTTTGCCTCTTCCTCGCTGCAATCACTCCCTCTTAGCCTCTCGCTACACTCGCACAATAGACAGGAAGCGACTGGATCCTCAGCTCATTGGACAGGAAACAATGTCTTCCTCTCCCATTCAGGAGGTGAACGAAGGGGGAAGAGCGTGCTTCTTTTTCTCGCAGCGGTCCTCTTCCCAGCCTGGGGCCTCAGTTTGGGTCTGTCCCCTCGCAGTCTCTCTCTCGCCCTGCCACCTTTCTGAAGAGAGAAGCTTTTGATGCCGAGGCTACATACGAGCGCTCCAAATGGGGGTGGATCTCTACACCGTACAGAGCTACAGATCCATCGCTCTCCCACACAAATACGCAGGGGCCCATGCAGGTAGCCTGATTGACAGAGAGCAAGAGAGTGACAGAGAGAAGCAATAAGGGAGAAACTGGAGGGAGGGATGAGGCAGGAAGGGAGAAAGACAGACGCTGGAGATAGTGAGTGTTTTGGAGGAAAGGGGGGGGGGGGTCTGGAATGAGAGAGTTAATCTGCAGAGGAACAGATTGGCTTCCCATCCCTCCTTCCCTGTCCTTCAAAGCGAAGCACAAATTCAGCAGTCTGAGACACACATGCTCTCTCTCCCCCCCACACACACACATTGGCATCCACACACAATAGAAAAATAACGTCCACATGGTGAACACTTAAGTATGGAGCTCTTGCTGTGAGTGTGCATAGGCGAATTTTACTTTGGACTAACAGCAACCGAAGGTAATCCGATTCCATCACACTCATGAACAGGTAGGCTACACGCTGCTCTACCACCCTCAAAGGCCCATTTGCCGCTCTCCGTGTTTTGCCGCTAAGACTCTTGGGGTGACCAGGGAATGG
Source organism: Anarrhichthys ocellatus (assembly GCF_004355925.1). NCBI lineage: Eukaryota > Metazoa > Chordata > Actinopteri > Perciformes > Anarhichadidae > Anarrhichthys > Anarrhichthys ocellatus. The sequence goes on from NW_022280049.1 coordinate 4,408,833, forward strand.
GTTTGGCGACTTGAAAGATATGGGTCAATAAAACACAAAGGACATTTTAGCTCAATGGGAAATTGATTTTTTCGGCAGCCAGAAACGTGCTTTGACCTTCTCAAACCTTCACGGGCCCTTTTCCCGTGACTTTATGAGGAATGAGCTACATCTTGTCCCTTGCTTGTTCCAAACAAGTCCTCCCTGCTGCCGCCGTGGCCCTTCAGCATTTCACAGCACATTAGTCAATATTATGGACTCATCCCCTCATGGAAGAGCTTGAATGGCTTCACTGTAGTTAAAACCGTTGGAATCTGTGTGAGAAGCCACAGACTCAGAATATTATACCTGGAGAATGTTTTGTAGGTAACATGTTAGTGTGCTATTTTAGATACTAAATATTTTTATTCATTGTCTTGTCGAGACTTAGATCAACACCCCTCATATATGTCTGTCGAAGTTACAATCCTTAAGATTTTTATGAGCTCAATCCCCTTTTTTGATATTATGAATGACAATTGACCCTTCGCTAAGTACCGCCCCTTGGACACAGACTGGCCTATCATAGCGTAGCCTCAACTAGTGAAGGGTCAATTGCCATTTAGTGTATTCAAATTCAACAATGGCCTCTCTATATAATTGCTTTCATTGTTAGTGGCAGACTCCACCGATCCATGTGCTGGAGTTAAATTAACTTCACAAGAAACAATGCAGCATTATTTATGCGTTACTGCAAATGCAAAGTAAACATTGAGTTTGGTCGGCTGCACTGTAAACAGGCACAGTTGCTCTTCTGTTGTGCTGCTGATAAAGTAGGAGTGTTTTCTGTTGCATCAAACCACACTTGCTGTTACAAACCAGTAACCATGGATTTTAAGAGGATGCCTTCTTCATATTCTTGTGTTTCGTCTATTTGCATGTACTTTCGGGCCTTGGCCCCCTGCCGATTTTCGGTTTGTCCATATGTGTGTCCGTGGGTCCGCCTGCTCTAATCACATGAACACGATATCTCAGGAGCGCCTGGAGGAATTTCTTTAAACGTCCACTTGGACTCAAGAATGAACTGATTAGATTTGGGCGGTCAAGATCACTGTGACCTCTAGTTCAAACCGTTCTCGTGATATCTCGGGGAACGCCTTGATGTAATTTCATGAAATTTGGCACCAACGCACCAACTGATTACAGTAGATTATTTTTGGTGGTCAAAGACCAAGTGCTGACCTTTTTGGACAAACATGGATGTAAACATTCTAGTGGGGCTGTCACGCACATACTTCCTAATCAAAGGTGGGCATGTCCATCAGTATTACTCACACTTGTTTGCTCTGCACAGCTCCAGCCGACCCAACCGGCAGACCGCAATATATCAGGCTCACCGCTGAGCAATCATAACTCCATACAAACCGCGGGACACCTGGGGGGGGATGCTGTTTTGAGAGTTGCTGTAATAAGTTCTGTCGTGTGATCAAAGCAGAGAGATGAGCGCTGCAGAGGAGAGGCTTCACGGACGGGCATCAAGCATTTGGGATTTTTATCCGTGTTGTTTGACCAGGGGTAACGATGAAGTGTTTACTCTAGCAATGTGTGTTGTGAATGGGCAAGAGTGTTGTTTGAGAGAGTTCCTGCATAAATGTCTCATGTTCTGCTGCTTTCATTGGCCGTGCCATCTCTCTCTCTCTCTCTCTCTCTCTCTCTCTCTCTCTCTCTCTCCTTTTGCCTCTTCTTCCAGAGCTTTTCACTTCTCACTGACCTTTTCCACCTCTGCTTCTCTTCCCCCACTTTCTCTGCAAGTATCTAGTCGGTCAGACTGCATCAGGCGGCAAACGAGATCATTAGAGCTGCTGATTTAACGAGCTCATAGCAGCCCGTGCAACTGCGGTAGTAAAGGTTTGCGACGCTGACAACGCACACACACACACACACACACACACACACACACACACACACACACACATACGCGTCTAAATTGATTGGGCCAGCGCAGATTTCCCTGGGCGAATATGTGATACGTGGTTGCTTTCATGGGAAGGAGCTGTCAACTCCATCGCCTGCAATGTATACTGCAACACATGAGCCATGATATTGGACGTGTGTGTGTGTGTGTGTGTGTGTGTGTGTGTGTGTGTGTGTGTGTG
>NW_022280049.1:4410956-4420782 GCF_004355925.1 Anarrhichthys ocellatus
TGTGTGTGTGTGTGTGTGTGTGTGTGTGTGTGTGTGTGTGTGTGTGTCGGTGTATGGGTGTATAAGAAGGAGAGAAGAATAAAGAGGCACAGTGGTTACTCAGACAAGCCTCAAAGGTTTCAGAGGGATTTCATGATTCGAAAATTAATTACTTTGCATCCAAATTTTTTGTCATCCTTTTATTATTTTTTACATGAAGATTTCTGAGGCCACTAATACCTGCTGTGTGTAATAATTAGAGTCCACTGTCTAAAATAATAATGCATTTCAACCCCTTACCTCTGGCTGAAAACTACCATTAACGTACGCAGCTCCCACTTTTAGTTTAAAAAGTGTTCTTCTGAATGCACTTCAACAGTTAACTCTGGTCAGTAAGATTGACAGCTCCAGGACCCCTTACGCTTACCCCTGTAAGCATGTCTGATCTCATTTGGGCTGACCCTGTTCGAGGCGCACTACGTTAATTTGTTTTGATTGATCCTAAATGCTTGTTAGCGGAGGCAGATAATTCACACAGATACGGCCGGGCTTGATATATTCAAAATGATTAGATAGTGAGACAGTTGTCTGACGTATCAATTAACGCCCCACAAAGTTACTGTCGTTTCAGCGCACATTCACCTGAAATGCCATCATTGAGCAGTGTGCAATAAACAAATTTAAAGAAAGTGATTCTGTACTCGAGCAAATAACTTGTCCCCTTATTGTTTACTGCATCCTCTTTACAAAGCAGATGGTGGAGGGACTAAACGGCTTTATGTAAATAGCAAGACGTCTTTATCCTCTTCAGTAAAGCAATTAAGAATACACAAGCGACCTCAGATGTTTGTTGTAATTAAACCAAGTTGTCATAATTACTGCTACCATACAGTAAATGCTTTAATTTCAACTGCTGTATGCATAACTTGCAGTAGTTGTCATACATAGTCTGTTACAGGGGTCACTTCACCAGGTCAAACTCAGACAATGACAGTCTCTCCTGAATAGTTTGTGACGTGTGCGCCCACTGAAGATTCACAAGTTCCTAATCGGTCTTTTTCACGGAGGACATTTAGACATGTCACAGTAGGAAAAAGCACAGGTGTAAATAATACAATTAGTGAGCTGCTTTCAATTTCAGGGTCCTTGTGTTGTGCATGCTGGCTGGATGTCACACTTTCATGGCTCACTGGGACACTTGAACAGAACGGAGACATTGTTAATGTTATTAGTAACACCTGTGCTTTTACTTCAATGACAAGTCTAAATGTGTCTCCTTGAAGGATTGTCAGAATAAAAAAAAAACAAATTTTGAGGTACTGATATTTTACTTGAGTATTTCCTTTTTTAATGACATTTCCAGTTTGCAGGATTCTCCAGAAATATGTACTCATTGACAGATGTAGTTTTAAAATATCAACTGTGTGCTTATAGATTGGAACACCCTCAAGTATATAAAGTTAATGACTTAGCACTTCCTGGATGAGCTACAACATAACAAAAAAAGAATGCTTCCTAATAAATTAATAATTCATCAATGTGAGCAGTTTCAATAAAATCTTAAATAAAGGATCAATGTTAAATTGTGGCATTCACGTTTACATGAATATTTTTCCCCCACTGTTAAAACAAATGTTTCATAATGTGCCAACAGGTGTTATAACAAAATCTCTCTCTTTTTCCTCCAATTATTTGACCTTATTTGAACTTTAATGAGTTTAATTTCCAGCTGTGAGGGCGTGTGGCTGGTATTGTTGTAACCGCTATGAGTCTATATGTGCTATTGCGGCAGAATGTTGTCTTAGAGACATACCTACTGTAGCGGGAACTACCACAGAAGAGGTTTTGAGTACTTTGCCAGGTGTTAATATTTCTGTCAGATGTTGTCAACAAGAAGGCGTCACAACAAGATGCAGTCACGAAACTTTACCTGTGGTCGAGATCATAATAAAGGCTGAGTTCGACAATGAGTGTGGTCTGAGCAAAGGCTCCAGAAGTAGAGGGGGTAGGCACTGGTGAAGGAGCCATTGGCCCCCCACACGCCCACTTTACGCCCCTGGCCTGGTTTGGCGTCGCAGCAGACGTGATCCCACCGTAAGATGGTCTCTAGTTTAACTATTATTTACAATAGCATGATCTTATGTTACTTCAGACATGATTGCTTATGTTTTCTTCCAGTATAGGGTTTCAAAGGGTTTTCAGTCAACATAAAACATATAAATGAATATTAGTGCCTGTTAACAAAAAGCAACCTTTTAGCAACTCTATTTTTCATCCGAGCTTCTTTACAAGTAAACAAATCTGTATCAGATTAAGTTACTCCCCATATGGGTTCCTGTAGCTTGATTTATTTCACTGTGTGTTGTTATTGCACAGTCAATGATAAACATCAGGCCAGTGAGCCATATAGCAACAGTAAAATAGCAGCTGTAAACTGATACAGATCCTTTGGTTTTTTTCTACACTGAATCACCATGTCATCAGAGCTCACAGTGAGTTCCTTTTAATCAAGATTTGGAGACAGTCTAATGAATTCACAATCATGTCACAAAAAAACAAAAAATCTACATTTGAAATGTGGCTGATTTATCATTTGGTTCCCTGTCACGTGTTGTCAGGCAGCCCTAGCTATGAGTTTCCACTTCGTCGTCCTTCCCCTCGCGTGTGCGCAGCTCTACAATGGGTACAAAAGCCCCCCGAGTGCGTTCCTATTGTACGGCTCTATGTCCTCTATGAGTTCACAGGTATTCACAATATTTCCATTTCACTAGAGGGGATTAATCAGGCCATTATAATTTGTTCCCTGAAATTTGTCATGTCTGTGTGCGCTGATGCCCGATGTTCTGGAACCGCACAAGCATCGACTCCATCAATCAGTATTACCACGGTAATGTTGTGAGAGCTTCACTTCCCCTGCCGCCAGTGGAGGGGAAAGGCAATTATGCAGGTAGCATATGAGGGAGAGGGAGGCAGAGCCAGAGAGAGAGAGAGAGAGAGAGAGAGAGAGAGAGAGAGGGAGAGGGAGGCAGAGCCAGAGAGAGAGAGAGAGGGAGAGGGAGTGAGAGAGAGAGAGAGAACACCTGAATAGCGATAAAGGGATAGACGGGAGGAGAGCGTGTTTATTCCCCACACTACTAATGGTTTTCTTTACTATTACTATGTCTGTTTGATGATTGGCATTATCTGATCGACTGTGCTCTCCGTGCACAAACAGCCTCCTTTGGGTGTATGACACTGAATGATACAACTATTAATTGTGACCATCTGCAGTGCCTTTCCACAATTTGGTAACTGAAAACTGCCAGTGTTTTTCCATGGTGCAGCTCACTGAGTACAATCCAATACTGCCAACCGTTTTGAACAATTTTACTCGTCCCTCAGGCATCGGCTATTTTCATCCTAATTCTCTAGAGTTTAAATATGAAACAAACAAAAAAAAAAGCAAACACTCTCCATTTTCCCTTTTTTTTGTCTGTCCTCCTGTCTGTCTGTAAGTGGATTTATGAAATTAAAATGACAATTAATTACATTTAATTGATTTTTTTACAATAACGTAAAACATCATGATACATATGTATGTTCAAAATTACTTAAAGGACTGACTTGAATCCTCAACTTTTGTCGGTATTTTCAAAAGTCCCAATCTTCTACTTCTAAAAGACACGCACCTCTTTCGGCAGACCTACTAAATCAATTATAGAGGAGGCTAATTAAGCCACATGTCAATAACTCATCCCAATTAAGGCGCGGAGCAGAAAGCAGGCGTGCACTCATAGTCCAGTCATTTCTGCTCCTATCGATTCTGTGCTAATGCCAGGCATTTGTCCAAGGCCGTGTACGTCCAGTGTCTGTCAGTCAGCCAACAAGTGCTGTAATCAAGTGTGCAGATAAAGCAAGTAAGAAGCCCAAATTGTCACAATCCATTACTGATTTCTACGTGGGACATGAGATTGATCTCTTCTGCACAACTGGGGGATCACATTAAGAGAGTTGGGAGGACAATTCTCACACTGTCTAGCGCTTTATGAATTGGGTTTTGCTGTGCTTATTAGTGAAGGATGGGAAACAATAGCACGCTCAATTGGTGTAGTCTGCCCTTTCTTTTGATACAGTTTAGTGTTCCAGAAGGCAAATGGACTGGAAAGTCTCATAGGATTGGTAACAAATCTTGGTTTATCTTTCTTTCTTTACATCGTGTATGCTGCTAAGAGGTCTGACTAGATCACCAGAATAAAAAAACTCAGGCCTGTTTTATTGTGTTTGCCAAAAAAATAATTTGAAACCAAAAACATTTACATTATATATTGAGAACTACTGTTACTGATAAACTAGCCTCACAGTGTCAACAAAGCAGGGATGTGTTACTGTAGTTATCTGTTTTGATAACAAATACAGAACATATTCATTGATTGACTGATTTGCCACATAATGATTAACGGACCTTGTGTAATGTTAGGGTTTCTTCAGACAGTAAATCATTTAAATTACAGTACCTTGATTGCTTTTTGGCCACTGCGGAGCAGACAAAACCCAAAGCAAGCTCAAAAATACACAACCACCACCATACCGCTAGCCTGTGACGTTGTTGTGGCTAACACGTTAGCAAACATTTGGCTACTTTTGCATCAGGCAGACACGAAGCAACATTAGCATTAATTTAAAGGCATGTTTGTGGCCACCTGACAACTGTATGTCTTGCTGACCCTTGCTCGGTTTTGCTGCTGGAGAAAACATGCAAAACATACATAACATGTAGCTCTTTAGCTAACGTTAGCTAAATGTTCACCAGCCAATAGTTGCTCATTTTGTGTGCTTGTTTGGTGCTGGGCATATAGCTTACAGTTGGTTTATGATAACTTGTTTATTGTAATTAACAGCCTTTTGGGTTTGATGAAAACAGTGAGACTGAAAAATAATGTGGGGACTGTTAAACCACAACAATTAGCTAAACAAAGGCTTTGTAGAGCTACAGTGTTTGGTAATGATACTCTGTTTTAAGCACTGTGAGCTAGAGTGGTTTCATACAAACATATTGATTCATTCAGGTTAAGTAGGTAATGTATCCCACCAAATATGACTAAATTGTTGTGATATGAATATTGGACCATATCCACCACCATCCTATACTGCACCTGTTTTATTCTTAATGTCAATGGTTCCTGTTGTCCCTTGAGAGCTATGGCAGGTTGACATTCTATTTTACTCCACATCTACTTTTCGGCCTGTTAGACATATTTAGTTCCTTTGTCACCTCTGCAACATGTTTTTTGTTTTTTTAAGTTTTGCCTCCAGGAGTATGATGTACTTAAGTACTTGACAACACAAGTGCGGTGGCTCAATTATAGGAGTAACACGCTGGGGACTTTTTTTTTCTTTTTTTCTCCTCACTCAAACTAGAGTGGAACCAGCACATTTTGATGGATTAACCTCATTATACTCTTCACATAGACTTCTATAAAAAACCCTCAGACAGACACTCATGATCCATGATGGAGGTGTCTTTAGGGACAAAAAGACGGCGTATTTCCGTCTTTCTGTTACATAGTGTCTGATGGTGAGGATACTTTCAACCTGGAACAACAAGCTCTGTGATTGTTATTCCTCTACTTAGCGCTGTAAAATATTTAGCCATCGTTACCAATGCTATTCTAAGCTCTCTTTGCATTCATCAGGAGGTTAATAAAAAATATTGCATGGCACTTATTACAGATGGGGCACTGCAGGCAAACGCACACACACAAGGTACACCCAAACAGGCTGGTAAAATATGCGTAAATCAAATGTGGTCTTGCACACAGAGAATAAAATGCAAAAAAAAGGAAAAGACTGAAGGGTTGTAATGAAAGCCAGCCCAACCATTTATGTTTGAGCTAACTCCAAATCATGTTGAACAAAGATGAAGAAAATTGATCATTCTGCCTGCATTTAGAGGACATCCATCATTCATAGATTAGATAACCTTTTACTTCTTGCATTACTCTTGCTCAAGTGTGTAAACTGCTTCGGCTACAGTCATAGTTTAAAAAAAAAGAAATGATCAGAAATGTTTCTTCTTAATTGGAAACACTGGAAATCTAGTTCACCATAAGATTCTACTCTTCTGAATTTCATTTTCAGGAAGAAATGGGGAAATGGAGTTGAACTTAAAACAAAGAATTGCACCTTGGTCTGATAAGTCAGCTAATGCCTAATCCTAATTGTGTCAAACTCCGGATTTACCACTTCAAATTCTAAACAAGCACCGGGGCATCACATCATGGTGTGGTTTGCAGCCAATCTCATTTGAACATAGCGAGTGTTGATTCGTTGTTCAGTGTGTACAAAAGCACGGGGGCTTGCACCTTTTCTTCAGGAAATAATTGTCTAGCTGTCTGTAAATACATGGTTTAAATCATAACTCTCCTTATCAGCTACTCGCCAGTCCTGCACTGTGTGAGGGAGGGGGGGGGGGGGGGGAGCAAAAGTCCTCTTTTCACATTCAGAATTCTAAAATTTTATTTCAAATCGAGCCAGTTTATAGAGTAAATCCTGACAATATTAAGCCCATTATCCAGAGTTTACATCCCCATTCTAAAACTTCTAAAAATTGTACTTGCAATTGAAATGGCTCGCCATGTGCTTCCAGCTCCAGTGATATCAAAGTGCAGTAATCCCTGGTGGAGATGCAGCTATCCATTTGTTGTTGTATTCTTTGTTTTTAATCCTGTTTAAAAACTGGAAAATCATTGTTGGTCTTTTTACTACTGACTGCATCATCTGATCTCATCTAAACTACAGTACACATACATTCAAATGGTGCACAGTAACCTGTCACTCACCAGCAACTTCATTTGGATGTAAATAATTGCAGTAAGCCTCCCTTGATGCTACATTAAAACAGTTCTATTAATAATGAAAGACATTTTGTGTTTTTATTGACTTGTTGCACATGTTTTTCAATGCAACAGCATGCCAACGATGACTTCAGAGATTAGACTTGGTTCTCTTTGCAGTTGGAGGTAAAAATTGAGGTTCAAAGTTCAGTTCAGTTGGAAACAGCATGTGAAAAAATGATCTCACCAGAAGCTGCCTGGAGATGGACCAGTTGTCATGGAATTGTCTGTGCCAAAAAAAATAAAAAATTCCACTGAACACTTTAAGAATTTCCCGTCCATTTATAAGTGAGGTTCAAAGTTTGTTCTTGACACTGGAAACATCTAAAAAAAAAAGATCATAATGGAATGATTTACATTACTTTCCCCTGCTGCTCTAGTTGTACCACTTGTTTTAGTTACCGGGTTTTAAATGGGTTTGAATCTTGTATTCTTTATAATGTCTATTTTCACCAAATACATGCAGATATTTAAAAACACGTACATTTACCTACATGTGTTCCTAATCCTTCAAATCCCTTCTGGGTAATTGTGTCGCTGTTCGGAAAATCAAGATGCAGAATATAGGCAAAAATTGAACCCCCTTTTCCTCTTGAATTGTTTTAAAAATGCACAGATTATTTACTAGAAATATTCGGTGATAGTAATGTGGATCCCTTTTGCAGTGCAGGAAAGTGAATGGACATAGCCATGAAATCCCGCGCGTCTCTTGAGGGACCTGTGGGTGCGCTCTGAGGGTGTACACTGCAAAACATATTCAGCCCGCAAGTCAGTCAGTGAAGCATTGAGTGTCAAAGTGTTATTTTGTGGTTTTTTTCTCTGTAGACGGGAAGACAGACGTCCTTCATTAAGGTGAGATAACAACACTTGCTTTTTGTGTTTTTTTGGGGGGATATTTGTCGTGTTATTTCCTTTATGAGCGATCGACTCCGTTCTACCTTGTTGCATTGACACTTATATCCAGACCTTTAGATAAAGAACCGAAATGTCCCCGCAAACAATAAACAAGTGAAAGAAAACACATTGAAATTGTTTTTTTTAGCTCAACACCATGCCAAGGCGGGTATATATTTTTTGCAGTGCGGCTAATGCTGAAGTCATTCTCCGTCTCGTACAACAGCAGCCAAGGACGAGGGAGCATCAGCAGAGAGACGGAGAGAGAGAGAGAGAGAGAGAGAGTGAGAGAGAGAGAGAGAGACGTGCCTCCTCTCGCCATTGCGATCACTGTCTCGGTGCTGAGTCGATGTCGGTGTGCGCGCTGCTCTTCTAAACAGGGGGCGACAGGAGAAGCGAAGGGTGGGGGGGATTTAACTTCACACGCGGACAGACCTATGCTTGGATTTCGGCTCTTTTCGCCTTCGCCAATGCAAAAGGAAATATGCAGCGAAGCCTCAGCATTCTCTACACCAGTTTACTGGGGATGTGCTTGGGATCCAGCTCAAGTTTTCCAAGTAACATTAACATAGGTGAGAATGGCGCACCAGACCTTTTGTCTCGGCACTGACTCCTCTCTGTCAAGTTGATCTCATGTCTCTCTTTTTTATTATATATATATATATACGTGTGTATTTTTGTTCCTTCCCGATTTGGAGTCCAGTGTGTCCAACATTAACTCTTGCTTCTTTGCTGCTCAACAGGAGGATTGTTCCCAATCGAATCTCACGAATATGAGGTTTTTCGTTTCGCCCTCTCTCACCACCAGGACATCCCCAAACTGGTGCCGCAGGTGGATATGGTCAAGATGGGGAATAGCTTCTCCATGACATATGCCTGTAAGTAGCCTATTTAAATCTCACTGGAAGAAGCAGGTCAGCCTATATATCTGCCGGCGATCTGTTTTCTTTTTCCACCCCCCTCCATCTGTTAATCGACTTCGTAAAGAGCGCTGAAGAACTCCACGGGTATAAAAACCCGCGCAGGTTATAACCGCATATAATATGCCTATTTTAAAGACTCGCGTGTGTTAGTAGGTTATCTTAGTAAACTGTTGCGTGGGACCAAGAAGGACTTATTGTCTCCGCTTTCCTCTCTGCCTGATTGCAGCGTTATTTTTCGCCTCGGGAGGGTGGGTTGGTGGGGGGGGGGGGGTTGAAAACCAAACCTCTGCAGCAGAGATATAACATCAGGTTTTTTTTGCAGCTATGTGAATATGCAAACGTCTGCCGCTGTTCGCTGTGCGCCTTTTTCTTTGCTGTAAAACCGAGATAGAAAACTAAGATCGACGAAGCGAACAAAGAGAGGGGGGAAAACACGACTCTAAGTGCATCTCTAAGTAGCGACGTAACGCAATCCGATTATCTTTTTACCGACAGAGCACACATTAATAAACCCTCCCTCCCCAAAACCGTAACAAAGACATGCGCATACGCACGCTCAATACATAATTCAACTTTTAGGACTTTAGGACTACCTTCCTCACCTCAATGATTGTTATTAATGGAGCCTTTTGTTTTTTTAACCAACAGAGCTGAGAGTATCTTTAATTCGTTTATGTGAGGAAAAAGTGTTGCTTTTTAAATTAAGGTAATAATATGCTGTCAACAAGGAAGTAAAAAAAAAAAAAAAAAGCATTACTCTTGAGTCTTTGGTCAGAGCATTCTCCTGTAGGTGATAATCTACTTACACCATTACACCAGCCAAAGAATACCTCCGTGTCTCAGCCGGACAAAAGCAATGCCAGTGTAACTACTTTCTGCTTTGTTAACCCTGCACTTATCCCGTCTTTGTATTCTGACAAGATTTCGTCGCCCTTCAGGCTTTTCGGCCGTGTTTTTCTCATTCCATCCTCGACTCCTCTGAATTTGCCTGTGGCTCACTCACACTCACTGTAGTGAAGTCGCACACTTCCAGGAGATATACCCTTTGACAACTGTGCCTTCCTGACGCTCTGCCAGGTGTGTGCCTCAGTGACAGACATTTGATTACTTCTTTCAGACAGTGATTTTTAGCATTTCCACTTTGTAACGAGTCATATA
>NW_022280049.1:4425782-4455782 GCF_004355925.1 Anarrhichthys ocellatus
ATATATACACTGTATATAAAAAGGTAATTTACTTAATTTCTACTGGGTTGGATCCAGTCGCAGATATCAGTCGTAGCTCACAGAATGAACAGAGCAGTGGGAAAAAAAACATGATACAGTTTCATAAAGACCCAAAATATATTCACAAGGACACTCTGACTCAGAGTGAGGGGAAGTCATGGGAACAAACTCTATTACCTTTGCATTTTCCGGTTCGGTACGTCTGTCGTATAGTTACAGACGTCTGGTCGGCGAGGAGGCATTAAATAGTTTTCTTCTGTCACAACACCAGTCACCAAACTCCACCTGTTGTTTAGTGTATGGTTATATGCAAAAAAAACAATCAGCAAAGCTTTACGCCAAGACTATTCAACCTTAACAATAAGCGAATCCTCAAAATGGCAAAGTAAACATTATCAGTAGCAAATTAATTGAAAGCTGAATACTTTTATAATCAGCGATTGAAAATATGAAATTTTATTATCATCATTTTAACACAAAACATGATGTTTTGTCTCACCTTAACCCAGTAGTCTTGTTGCCTAAATCGAACCGTTCGTGTCACAACGTTAACCACGTGGCTTTGCACGTTTCTGCAAGCGTGATACGAGGCTGATATGAAACAGATTTATGAATTGTGTTTTTTGGTCCAGAAACGTTGACGATCAACGTATCCCGTACAACGTATTATGCCAACAATTTCTGCCGTCTGTGTTGGGACACCCCAGAAAGTGGATTGCTTGAGTTTGGCATTATAGGCGTTGCCGGCCACTCCTCAGGTGGCTGCTGGAGAAACTTGGGCCGGAACGGAAAGTCTTGCAGTGAGTTCCGCGGGGTTGTTCTTTCTATTCATATAGTGCCAATCCTCATGAATCGTCAACTCGGCCGACAGGGTGCCAATACAGGATCACACCTTTCTAGCAGAGCTGCTGCTCTATGGAAGATCTTCATGCGAGTGCGGTGGTGACAGTGGGGCAGAGCTCATAAGATAACTTGTCTGTTGGATAATGCCGATGCGAGTCGAGTGCGGATTCATAGAAGGCCATGATTGATCCAAAGGTCAGCCCAGGTTGATCTGACATCTGCAGGAAGACGGCTGATGACGGACGGGTTGTTGTTTGCCCGCTGCTGTAGTTTGAAGCCAATGGCCAGGAGATAGCAAAGCTTCACCATCAAGGCTTTGGCCTCCTCTTCTGAACCACAATAAAGAACTTTTCCATCGACTCATAACAATCATCACCTGATTGGCTGCGGTCTCAGACGTGCATCTTCCGTGCCTATGTCGCACAACGTGGCCTGCATTTTGTCCCAAATTGGACCCTCAGGGGCAGATCCTATAGTCCACTGCAGTGTGCATAGCTGTGGCTTTGGGGCCGGAACCTGTGTCGGGTTTACCTCCGGCTCTGTTGTTGTTCGAACCATTTAGCTGCTCATCAGCCTTGCTTGCTTGTCTTGAGTTGCTTCATCTTTTGCTCCATTTCTCTAAATGCCTTAAGGACTGCCCTGCTGTTAGACGCAGTTCCATAATCTTTCCCCTCATTTCCTTGCTGCTCCTTTACTTAAAAATATACTACATTTGTATGTGACTATACAAGTCATCTCTGTCGCTGTTCAGCTGTCGTACGGCATCACGGTGTTGATGATTCTCATGATGTCAAGACGGTATCCCACTGATCCACCACTGGGTGTACGGAGGGCTCAAATGTTGGCTGATGGGTTGCGCTGGAAACTGAAGGGTCTTCATTACCTCATTCACAAGCTTCACAGCGCAGAGTGTGTAAACTGGTGGGTGACAAAGCTATAAACCAGGAATATTCTGCCATAAGTAAATGAGCAAATCTCCATATCTTGGCTGGATATACATTATCAGCAGCAAATTAATTGACAAAGCAAAATTTTGAGATTAAAATATATGACAGGCTATTAACAGCAATGGAAAATGTGAAATATTAAAATTGAATAAATGCATAATTTGCTCGCTCTAAACAGATCACTATGTTCTTATTTAGGCTGCTATAATACTACTGGGAGGAACAGTATGCTAAACATTGTTAGCCTTCCAAAAACAGATAATTTAGCATCGAGTTACTAATAGAAAGGTTTAGCCCTTACAAATAGCCGCATGCGCAACAGCAACACCTAAGAGTCACAGAAATGCTCCAACCTGATTGGTTGACTGATGGGCAGTTATTAAGAGCGACAGAGGCCATGATTATGATTATAAATAAAGCATGTACAACAGCATTCATGCCGATCTATAGATATTCGGTTGTGGCTGCTGCCGAATGTTGAACACTATCACAAAAAGGAATTTTTATCTTGTCTGTCAGATTAAAGGGAAGATACCCCGAGACTTTACACACATTGCACATTATTTAGTACAATTATCCGACATGTTCATAAAAACAGACTTCACGAAGTCCATCCTGTCCAGAGTGGCTTTGTAGTACAGTATGTGTAATTTTGCAGAGATGCCCCCCCCCCTCCAGCCATTTAGGTCCGGGGAGCCAGGCAAAGCTGTGTAATGAAATGTAAACACACCCAAGATGCCCTCATTAATGAGATGGTCCTCTGTTCAGGAGGGAATGTGATGTGAATATGAGGGTCAGGCTGCAGCTCAACGTGTCCAGGGATGCTGCTATAGGGGAAGAAGAAAATACAGGGTGCCTGCAGCCGTGGGGGGGGGGGGGGGGGGGGTCAATATTCAGGTCTTACTAGAGTGTAACTGGATCCAGGTGCTTTCAGCACTACAGGGTATCCACAGATGTTCCCTCCATCCAGTCACCCCCCTCTCAGTCTCCCACACAACGCCATCAAATATGACATCTCTTCTTCAACGCATCACGCCTATCAATGCAGTGCATGGGGACGATGGTGGGCTGTGGAACAAGCGTGTCAGAAAGATTCGCAGTGGAGGGAGACGGCAAAAATGAAAGTGACACCTCTTCCTGCTCTGTGTCACTCGTCCTGAAAGAGTTTTCAGATGCGGAGGCTATAGGGACGCGTTTGTAAGGAGAAAAAAAAGAAGGGCTCCGGGGCCTGCTTATAATGAGTCAGATGAAAAAAGCAGCCTATTCCTGGGTTTATATTTAGTGTGTAGGAGTGTATATGTACGTCTGTATATGTGTACCATTATGGCATCTGTGTGGGATGTTCTCGAGTGAGTGACGGTTCACGTGTGCGAGTGTGGGAACGTGCCCGGGGCTCTCGGGGTCCACAAGCGTGAAAAGCAGCGGGTGAATGGGCCCTTGTGCACGGTGATGAATGGAGCTCCGGATGAGGGTGATACTCATCAGTTGGCTCTTATGACTAGCCACTTCCTCCAGAAGAAAGCCCTACCAACACACACGCACACACTCGCTGGCACCTGCCTAGAGACTAGGAGAACATGGGGCCGGAGGTTGGATGGAGCAGGGCAAAGGTGAACGAGAAAACAAAGAGGAGAGAGAAGAAAACATAAAAGAGACATTAAATGTTAATGGCGAAGTGATCCGTTTTATTTCCCGCCTGAGGAGTCATCGGGGGAAGTAATGACGATGGCAACACTGTCGGCATAATGTGAGACAGGATACTGGAGCTAATTTGCATTTCTTCTGTCTCCTTTCTTCCGCTCACATACACAAACCAAGTAAAAAAAAAAAAAAAAAAGGTAGAACACCTGTATTTTTAGCTTTTTATTATTATGGATCGCGGCTCTTTTTCTACATGTGCCTTTGTGTTCACATTCTGAGTGAAAGTGCTCGCTGGACTGGCTCATTTTACATGTTTCCAGTGGTTAAAAATAACAGCCAGGGATGCTGTGTGTACATGGAGGATATTAGTCACTGTTCCCCTCAGTTAGATATGACATTACCATAATCTGCTATTGACTTGGTTTGTAATAAGGACGTCACTGAAACGCTATAGCTTCATGTCAAATCCCCTGCAGGCTCACGCCTATATGATCTACTTTTCTTCTTTGATGTCCTCCATGTGTGCGGTGAGATTTAGGCTAAGCTTTGGCTATTTCTGGTTTGAAGTTCTGTGTGCAGGATATTGCACCTGCAAACAAAAATTGAACATTTCAGACCGTGGGATTTTGAAATAGCGCTACATTTAGCTTCATGGGTTACTAACTCGTTTTTTTTTTGATTTTGTGTCCGGTTCAGCCGTCCTGGTAATAAACCATTCATTAAGATTAATTAGTGGTCATGGAACAGACAATTTGGGTTGTCACTGCGATGTTGGCAGCAGTATTTCTCGGGGTCTCTGAGGGTTGGTTAAAGAGGACTGGAAGAAGATCTATGAGGCAGCCATGATCAATGAACTGAGCACAGCACAGATGCCGGCCCAGCCGATCGATACGGCACAGATGAGGGGGTGTGTGTGTGTTGGGGGGGGGGGCTTGCTTCCCTTCGGGCAGACCTAGAGGACAGATATGAATAACTGTTGGGTGATGGGGTGAATCTATGTAACAGAGAGAGTGTACAGGTAGAGGTCAAGTACAGGGATGGTCAAGCGATGGTAAATCAAGACTATAATATCAGTGATGTCAGTGATACTCACTGTCTGATAGCTAACTTGTCATGGCACTAGATGGTAAAACTGGATGGCTGCAAGTGTTGCTTTAAGATCCCAAAGATTTGAGTCTAATACTGCAATGTTCTACACAACTATGGGCACTTGTAGTTTTATCCATTGCTCTTATCAGTAATAATAATATCATTGTATTCACCAGTTTGATTGCTAATTGAATTAAGGAACGCTGCGTCATCCCTAAAGAGAAGTCCGGCATGAGCAGTCAGACAGTCATGCTAGTTTTAAATACACCCCTCGGTTAACAAAACCAATTTAAAAAGAAGAAATGAAGGAACATTGTAAAATTCATTAAAATCAAACAGGCTTTTTGGCCCTTTTTTTTGGCATGTGACCCCTTAAAACAAAGCAGTGTCTGTGATTCATCACTGCTTCTCTCTGTTGGTAGGTTACGACCAGGTCAACCAAAGAGGGATATTTTGTCCTGCTCTATTCAAATTTTGTACAGGCCTCAAGAGCTCAAGTTATCCAGTAAATCAAAGCCAAAATGGAGTTTTGTCTACTTTAACATTCACCTGGCTTTTTGAATTTTCCTCATCAGGGTAGTTTCTTGCTCTGACTACTAAATAGAAAAACGTATACGAGCATGTGAGACTGCTTTGTGAAGTTCTGTGGTCACACACTCGCACACACACAATCGCTAACAAGAGACTGGAGCTGTAGCAGATGCATTTAATGTATTATTCAATGCAGCACATCCAATACTATCGCTTCATGGAGATATACGCATTAATATGTAATAATAACTCAGCAGGGGAGAAGAGACAATTGAGCTGCACTTATTATGTTATGCACTATAGTGCTGAAAATTTCTCAGCTCTCTATAGGACCTTCCAGGAGAACCTAAAAAAAGAAATGTTTGTCTCCTGTAGGCCGTATTTCTTTCACCTCTACGGGGGCAAACAACACCCCAGAAAGGAGAGTCTTAGCTGGGGTGGAAGTGTTAAGAAGAAGAGGGCAGGGGGCTGGAGGTTAAGCTGCAATTTCAGAACCGGTGGCTGGTGTCACTGAGGCGCTGGGGTGTTGTATTTATTGTGTAGCTACTGTGTCAGTCAGTGAGGTACAGCTGTGCGGTGACTTGACTTCAACAGTGCTTGCATGTTCGGAGGGATTACCGAGTGTTCAATGCGTTATTGGAAAAGGCGGACGAGAAGCAGATCACCGCTCCCTCCTGACTGTTCGGGACATGACAGTTATTTGTCGAGGAGAAAGAGAAGAGAATGGGGTAGGGGGGAAAAAAACAAAAGAAACGGATGGTTGTTCTCTTGGGCTAGAGTCTGGCAGGTGCTGGTTTGATGAATGAGAAGGCTTGGACTTTTTTCTTTTTCTTTTTGCTCCAGAGTGCCAGAGATAGAGAATGGCCTGTAGCAATCAATGTAGATCAGCCAAGACTGCTCCCCAAGCAGCTGAGTGATGGAGTGTGGAGCAGAACGGGGCTAGAGATTGTTTTGGTGATGTTGTGTGAGGGAAGGTGCATGGGGTGAGGGGGAGGAGAGGAATGGTTGGAAAGGAGAAATCAAGCGACCTGTCATTTAATCTCCTCATCCGCTGAATGACCTCTTTCTGAGAACCGCCCCCAACGGCCATTTAGTGCCCTGAGGTTTGAGAATTATTTTGTGTTGAAAAGACACCAGTCTTCCTCACACATACGCTTCTAGCTCAGCACATAAACGCACACACACACTATACCGACGACTGTATTTCTATTTGTTCTCCTCATTGTCTTTCTAAGCCTGCTCCGAGTCCTTCTCTGTATTCATACCAGCTCACCAAGTATTTAAAACAAATCTGTCATCTCTGGAGGTAATGGCAGCTGGGACGTGGAGGTCTGAGCTCAGACGTGTGGGGCTGGCAATTAGAAAACAATGTGTTCCGGCGATGACGACGAGGATTTGTGCTGCGGGGTGGAGGGACGAGCGCCGGATGGCGGCAGCTGTCATGTTTCTGCGGCAAAGACAGGAGCGCGTTCCTCTTTTGTCACACGGCACATCTCGGGAGCTTCTGTGTACTTTTAACAAGGAACAAAGCCTACAAGCGTATTAAACGCTGTGACATAGTGTAGCTGCTCTTACGGTGACAGCACAAGGCAGCTGATGCTCGCAGTACTTAACAATGTCCTCGCCATGACACCAGACCTGCAACAGTTGCTGAAAGTTGGGGAATCAAACGCATTATGAGAGCACAACACGACAATGTATACCGTGAGGCAATATGAATTTGTCTACTACCACAGATTTGATAACTGTTTTATGCCCGTATCTCTGTTAAACAGTTGAGCCTAATGTTACACATCAGTGAGTTAGACTAATGCGAGATGATATTGGATTTCTGCTGCATATAATTGACCACTCTCTAAGTCCCGCCGCTGGAACACAGACTGGCCAATTATAGAGTCCGTAGAGTCTAATGCAATCGTTTCGGATTTGTTTCATTTTCAGGCTGTTTCATTGTGGATCTGTAGCTAGTCGTGTTTAAACGTTGTCCAATAGTGACACTCGGAGAAGTTAGAAGGATATAAATGTTTCTAAAATGTTACGTTTCTACATAAAAACCATGTGGAGCCATTCATTAGCAGAGTATGTTAGCACATCATTAGCTAGCTTTTGCACTCCTACTGAAGGTATGCTGAAGGTATGCACATGCTGCTTTCACTTTTGAATGATCGTAACAGTGAATAAAGGATTTAAATTCATCGTCTTCAGGGCGACCTCCAGGTGAAAAAAGACAGCACCCTTCAAATGTTTTCGATATTGCACCAGCTACAAGCCCCATGCACATCATCTCAGCACGAGGAGGAATACAAAGACTGACTGGCCTGGCATGCCTGGTTACAGTTGCTAGGCTGTGATTGTACATTTGCTGTTTGGGGGGGTTTAGCAAACTGTTACATCACTATGATGAACTACCTTTTGTCAAATGTTTTTTTCACTGTATTAACCAAAATATACTCCTGTCTGGTCGTTGTAGCCTTAAACAGCTTCTCCAGTGATTGACATTGAATTGACAACAATCATCAATTTTTAATTTCAGTCATTTATCAAACAAAAGTGACTGTTAGCGTCTCAAATGAAAGAATGTACCGCCTGTCTTTGAAGACGTCACCTAGGGGAATTGTCTGGGAAATTATGATATATATCTCTATATTTTGGATTAACTGATTAATCACAGAAGTAATCAACAGATTATCAGCAATCACTGCCTAGTTATTTGTTATAAAGCCATGAATGCAGTGTTTCTGCTTGTACTCAGATTATTTTCTTAACACCTCATTTCCCACTGGCTCTGCAGGAATTTGTTGAAGATACTTTTTTTAATTTATAAAGCAGTTCCTAAGGAATTAGCATGCAGGCTGTGTGTTTGCCTCTTCCTGCTCCACGTATCCGCCTTCATCACTTCTTCTGTCAGAGAAGGTGTGTGAGCGGGACCGTCCCTCTGCACCTGTCGACACTGATACGCAGATGGGGAGATAATTGCGAGGAGATGATTGTTAAGGAGATAATTGGAGTTTCCATACCCCCTGACAGGAGTTGGTCTGCGCTATGGGCTTCTGACCCACTGCCCAGGTAAGCATTTATTCTGCAGGCGGCAGGGCTCTGCAGCAAGCCAGATTGAAAACGTGTCGAGAAACAGCGAGGAGGAGAGACAATGGCCTCGCGTGAAAGGGTTAGAGAGTGAGACACAGGAAGAGAGAGAGAGAGAGATGTGTTCGGAGCTGAGGGGAGTGCTCTCACACCCTCGATTACCCATTTAATGAGGCGATGCGCTGCCATTGTTTTATTGCTTAGAGGAAATAGGAGAAATCTAGATTTCGCTGTGTGGCCCCTGTTTCCCCACTGCTAGGCTGGCATCTGTTCCTTTTGTTCGCAGCAGTCCCTCTATCATCTCTTCTCTCACA
This sequence comes from Anarrhichthys ocellatus, assembly GCF_004355925.1. NCBI lineage: Eukaryota > Metazoa > Chordata > Actinopteri > Perciformes > Anarhichadidae > Anarrhichthys > Anarrhichthys ocellatus. Next base: position 4,434,253 of record NW_022280049.1, read on the forward strand.
GACACTAATGCTTCTGTTTCTGCTCCTCTGCGGCTTTGCCTCATGTCCGCCCCTCACCTACATTTTCAAGACACGCTTGCTTTTTGGCTCATCCCTATTAACCTTCCATTACCCCCGTTTCGACTAATGTAATCTCTCAGGAGAATTCAACGCTTCTCGCCATTAATCTAAGATCTGTTTGGCTGGTCAGCCGCTCTGATCACTGCTATTCCCAGCGGTGGAAGCTTTAGAGTATAGAGTCTTCCTGTCTGCCATCTTTCTCTCTTTTCTTTTTTTCTGTCTTCAAGTCGACTCCTCATTTGTCTTTTTCCTTTATTTTCTCTGTTATTCTCTCTTTCTTTTTCCCTCCCACATACACCAGTAACAACAGTGACATAAACACTATTTTATTGCTCTTGCACAGGCAGTAAATCTCCCTTAAGCTTGAGGAGTTAATGCTGTTTATACCGGGGAATAGGAGCGCACCTCTCTGGAGCGCAACACTCCATGGGGCATACGGATAATTTGATACTCTCCGGAGGCAGAAAGGCAGTGAGGCAAAGCCCGCCTCCACCTAAAAACCTCTAAAACCCGTTTTGCATGTCTTGACTTGGTATTACAGAGTATGCATGGGTGAATTAATCTCTTTGCAGTCGCCTACATTGACACGTTATCATGGAATGACTCATTTTCAGAATGGATTGCAAGTCGTTTGTAGGAGATCCAGGAGAAAACTGTCCCCGCGGTCATGTCTGGAGACATTCATGCAGATCCACATCGGTCCTGCGTTTCCTCCGGGTCTCCGTCCTCTGAATAGACGCAGATTTATTGCACTGTGTAGGGCTGAGCAATTAATTGCATTGAAATTGACATTGCGATGTTGTGGAATGCAATTTAAAAAATGCAAAAAGCTGCGATTAATACAAGAAGTATTTTCTTTTTATGCTACACAATCCAACCAACCAGAGGGTCTTAACGCTGCCCTCCGCCACATGTGACATTTTCGAATGAGAGTAGAAGAAAATAACACGCAAGCTTTGATGCAATCCACATGTTTGTATTTGATTGTTATAAGAGTAGCATAGCTCCTTTTGGGAAAAACAGTTCAGCATGTAGCGAGTGTGTCGTCGAGCGAGAGAGAGAGAGAAAGTGAAACTAGCAGTAGATTGGTAGCAAATGTACAGTGTAGGTTTCAGTTTGTCTATGAAGAAAAGCTGCAGCTCCTCGATGCCCAATTAAAGCTTCCCAACACAGTCTCCCCCCTGTGCTTCCCGACCACGGTCTGGAAGCTGAAGCTGGAAAAGTTGTGTGCCCTTTAGTTTGTGTGATTTGTTACAGTGACTGACTGGAGATCAGTAAGATTCATATATATTTTTCATGTATTAAAGTCCACAACAGGCCTGTTTGTTGTTATTTTTTCAGATTTTAGTTAAGTAAAGTTTAAGTACGATATTAAATTGCAATAGCAATATTGGTCTAAAAATAAATTTGATTATTTTCCCATTTCCTGTATGAGTCATTCTGTGTTGGAGGGCTCACGGAGGAGGCCACCCCCACCCGTCACCTGAGGGATTCTTCACAAGCACAAGCTGTGTGAGAGACGCTCTCTTGTCAAAACCAGCGGGACTTTTTTTTTTCTGGTTGAGGCGGGTGCAGGTAGCTAATGCAGGCCTCCCTAATGCACGCATATGTGCCCGCGTGTGAATCGGATATATCCACTTCCTTGGCCCTGTCTCTCATTAACATAGCTGATTAGCTCTCCGGAAGATGGATGGGACCAGCGGGACCACAACATGCTCTCTGTTTTTATTACACACATCATCTGACAGTTATTAGCCATGGGTGGCTGAGTGGAGGATGATTGTGTGCGTCTTCCAGTGTCTTGTGTCAGATGTGTTTATCTCCCCTCAAAGTGCTCCGTGGTTGATTGAGCGACCATTCACCCTTGTGGAGGTGGTGTCTATTACTGCCTGATGTGACGGCAACCTCCTTGCTCCTGCCTGAACGGATACCTTCAACTAAATATGGAAAAGATCGTAAAGCGTACCTCGTTTTAACCAGCCAAGTAAAAGAACTGTAGGCCAGCCAAACTCAACACCTGTTTTCATACCTTCACTGTTTTTTAAAAACCGTACATACAATTATTTTGGCGGGGCATGTTATGGCTGTCCTAGAAAGCTAACAGTTCACAGATGACAGGAAATTAGGGCAAATGATTTGCAGCAAAGGTGCCCAACCAGACACCTTCTGGTTCACAGTCAGCACCATAACCCTTAAGCCCCAAACCTGCAGTGGTAATATAAGCACCTATAAGACTTGTTTGGCAGCACATGGATGGGCTTCATGCTGAAATCCTTTTGTGCTACAAGATTTGTGATAAAATGTTCTACGTCACGGTGCACTTCAATCCAATACAATTCTTTAACAAAATGATGTTTTCACCTCATGAAACACAGCTGAAACAATTGATTAAATAGATTGAGCATACTAATATCTGCTACTTAGCACTGAGCACAGCTGAGGCTGATGGTAATGTCATTAGTTTTGCACGTATTTGGTCTCTACAAAGTGGCATGGCAATGATAGTTGTTGAGATTCAGTGTTGGACCGACCGACAGACCTGCATTGCCATCCCTAGACTTTGTTCGCTAATATGGCGAAACAACTCAATTCTATGAATTCTCTGCTTCTTCCCTCTCAGATGTGAGGATTTGCTTTTATGTCACCGTGATTACATCTCTGGGTTTTGGACTGTTGATCGGAAAATAACAAGACTTTTGAAGCTGTTGCCTTGGGGTGTGGAGATTGTGACATACTGATAAAATATTAATTCAATAATAAAACAATTACTAGTTTATATATGCTGATGATGAAAAATAATAGATACTGTAGTTGCAGCCCTATGATAGAGTGTCCTTGCCCCATTTTGCGAGCGGTCGTGATTGAAAAAAAGCGAACAGATTTGACCTCCTCGGGCATCAGTCTGAAATCTGTGGCGTAAAGGTGACATTGGATGGAAAACATAAACCCGGGTGTAGTAATAGGATTGGGACTCACTGAATGAAGGTGTGTGACTCAACGAGTCAGTCTGGCAGGGTTATGGTAAGACGGAGGAAAGTTGGGCTGGATTCAGCTGCTCACTCTTCCATTCCATGGTCTTCTTTTCTCATCGGTGGCTGGAGGGGGGGGGGGGGCACATTTTCTTTGTCGTGTCACAGTACAAAATAGTCAGAATACAGAATGGTATATAGTCGATCTGTGGATAATTAATTGGATGTCTTATTTTGTAGAGTCCCCTGACATGTCAGTCCTCAGTAGTGAGGCTCTTTAAAAAAAAAAAAAAGAAAAGGACCTTTACAGATGGCTGAACAGGAACCCTCCAATCAGTACGTTCTCTGCAGCTGAACGCAGCTTCCTGCTGTGAGATTCCGTCTGTACTGCTGACCTTAATGTTGCACAGGATAATGGGCATGCAAGTCCCAGGGGGAGGAAATAGTAGAAGCCCTGTGTTCCTTCAGTGTTTGTTTGTGGAGGCGTATAATGTATACAACGTCCTTATCAGAATTTGTGGTTTGCATGCGGTCACCGTGAGTCCAGATTACATGCTTTGACTGAGCCAACGCGCTCCACAGACATTCCTCATATTGATTCTCGCAAACCCGGTTGCGGCTTCCCCTAAAAATGAATTTGAGAAATGGTTTTGCGACTGCACCCGGTACATTTCAATCCAGCTGTATTGATTTCTTTTGACATATCAAGCAATGCAGAGCTATTGAAAAAAGAATCACTCACACACACACACACACACACACACACACACACACACACACACACACACACACACACACACACACACACACACACACACACAGACAAAGGAGCTGCTCCTCAATTCCACAGTCCTGTACTGTACACAGGTTAGTGTGTGCAGCTCCAGTGGAGCAGCTGGGAGGCGGGTACCATGCACAAAGGCACCTTGACACCTTTGACTGACGCAATTAGCTATCAAAAAGGATCCTGTGTTTACATGGTGCCCATTAAAATGGCCTCACTTTGATATCAGGATACTTTATTTACTTATAGATTCGGTCAAATAAGGTTCAGGCTGTAAACTAACCCTTCGTAAGTTAATTAGAATGCATTGTTATTTCAAATACGTATATTTTTGAAGCTCCATTATAAATGCCGCCATCAATACAAAGTCAGACTTTTATGTTTTAAGAGTGAACCAGCAATGGTCCAGTAGTTCTATGTCAATTTATACTGGGCTATAAACATTCACGGGCAGAAGGACGGATGCAGCCTTGCCCGCCACCCTCTAGCATCACCCTCCCCTCCATCCACAACTTGAGATGCAGGAACGACTGTCACTAACACGCCCTCTTTGTGCAGCACATCTGTCATTTGATATTTGGCTCATGCTAAGCAGAGGAACAGCTGCGGGGCACAGGAAATGGAGAACGGGGAAGACAGTGGCTGCATGAGTTGTTTCTGACAGCTCCTCCTGTTGTGCGAGTATCAGTCCCTCTGGGATTTGAGTGTCTTCCCCTCTTCTCCTCCTGCGGCTCAAAACTCTTTGACCACGGCAAATGCAAATCAACTTATTGTTCATTCATAGGAAAAGTTTAGGATGGGTGAAAATATAACATCAGAAGACAGATCCAGTGAGCTTTCCCTGCATCATCTGTATGCGTATATGCTGTAAACTAAACTGTGCTGCTGTGGAAATGTGCTGCAAATCTTCCATTATTTGAGGAAATTATCTGGGAGGGGGGGGGGGGGGGGTTTTGCAAAAAGGCCAAGTCAGTTTTGCAAATTTGCTAATTCCTTGACGGGGGACCTAATTATGACAAAATGTCCAAACACTCACAATCCCTGCCAGAGACACAGACCGTTGCCCGGGCAACCTCAGTTCTGCCGCCATGGCAGCTGTAACTGTGGCGAGGAGACATGGAGTGCCAGGGCGGACAGGTGTTGCCGGGGTCTTCGGGATCACTATCGGGTCTCTCAGCCCTGCCTCCAATGTCGCCGCACATGTGGAGCGCCGCTAACAAGCCGCTCGCAAAGGCAAACGCACTCAGCGCGCCCCGCTCCTCTGTGCTGCTACCAGCACCAGACCCGAGACCGCTGAGTTACACTAATGTTCTGTGTCATGCTCTTGTCGAATTAGACGAGCACATGCTTCTCTTGCCAGCTCAGAGCAGGAGGTCCGTGCCACATGGCTGCATGTTTTTTTTTCTCTTTTTTTTTTTTGTCGGACACACTGTAGGTATGAGAAATGACTCATATTCATTGAGACATGGTAACCTGCTGCAGGGCAGAGTAATGGGACACTGCACAAAAAGTCAAACAAGCTCTCATTACCTTTCATCCAGGCAGAGAACATGGAGGCCACCGCTGAAATTGGTCCTGGACATTTGTAAGGGGAAATATAATGTGTTCTGGTGGAAAGCAATAGTTGAGAGTGTGTCTATTTAACAGCGACGGCGTGTGCGGACCGTGAAGGAAAGATAGTTCTGTTACTGAGTCAGTGTGGCGAGGCTCAAAATGTCTATTTCAGGGCTCGCTTTAAGTAGGGTGAGTCACCAGGCTTTCGGAGCACTAGAAACTGCATGTGTGTGTGCGCACATGTATTTCTATGTGATACGGCTGACTTTCATCCCTCTCCCTCTATCTCCGTCACACACACACAGACACGTGCCTGCCCGGCGGGTGCAGGTCTGTGACGGGTTAGGCGTTTTGGGTACGGGCCATCCTCTCTCTGTCTTGCCCTCAGCTCCTAGCAGCGAGCTGGCCCTCGCACAGGGACAGGCAGCGACTTCAATCTGTTTGGTAAATACTGAGATAAGTAAGGCCCCCCACCCATCGCTGCGGCGGAAAATAGCCCGGGCCAGACCTGCGAGAGCTGAAAGCGAATGAGAGGCGAGACCTTCCAAAGAGATGACTAAAAAACATAAATTGGCTATGTGGGTGTGAAGGAAGGGTGTGACGGAAGTCAGGGTACAATGGGAGACAATGGGAGACAGAGAAATGGAGAGAGTGAGGGAGAAAAGCAAATGTGGGATGCAAACCGCCTCCTGCTGCCAGTAAAATGCCAATGGAACCCTGGGGATGCATTGATTAACCTCTCTACTCCTAATCTGCCTTCAGCCTCTGCACCTCTCACTGAAGGCAAACACACCGACTGGTGGTACACAGATGGACAAACTGGCCAGCTCTGCATAAACACGTCACACAGTAGTTGAATCGAGGCTGTTAGAGCTGTTTTCCACTGAGGATAAGGCACTCTGCGATGACAAATTGTTACCAATGATGGATAGCTCTTTTCAGATTTGGGGATAGATCGGTGGATTGCTTCTTTTTACACATTTGGGCATTCAGGTGATACAATGAGAAACGAAAGCACAACGAAAACGTCCGCTCTACCTAGAACTCAATATAGTTCATTTCAGTTTAGCTAGATTCAGATCAGATCATACAACAATACATTTATTAATTCATTGATTAGTTATGTTGATCTCATTAGCATAACAAAAATACATCATAATCCAAGGGGATGTCTTCAAATTGCTTTTTCTGTTTTAACAAAAATCTAAATATCAATCCACTGTATGACGGGGGAAAGCAGCAAATGTTCTCGTTGGAGGTGCTGGAATCGACCGTCTCATTGACTATTTGAACCAGTAGGACATCATTTAAAGTACTGTACAATGATTAAAATACTACATACCAGGATAAACATTGTATTGCATTATGCAGAGTGTGAATTTGTCTACGCAGTTCAATCCACTGTATGAAGCTGAAATGTTGCGGTGCAACTCTTACAATTCTCATAACATTTTCATTTTGGTTTACTATAACTGCCCTACGAACTTTCTCTAATATCCTCTCTGACTGTTTTCTTTTTTTCCTCTCTGGCAGTTTGCTCCCAGTTCTCCAAAGGTGTGTATGCCATCATCGGCCTGTACGACAGGAAGACGGTCAACATGCTCATGTCCTTCTGCGGGGCGCTGCATGTCTGCTTCGTCACGCCGTCCTTCCCCATCGAGACGGCCAACCAGTTTGTCATCCAGCTGAGGCCCGAGGTCCAGGACGCTCTGGTGGGAGTGATCAAGCACTACGGATGGACCAAGTTTGTCTACATGTACAGTTCTGACTCAGGTAGGAAACCTGGAACTCTAACTATATATATATATATATGGCATAATCATTTTATGTAGATTGTTCTCTAAAATATTTAATTTGAAGGTTTTCAATTGTTATCAATTAGAAACACATACTTCATCATCCTCGTTCATGTTTGAATGCCAACATATTTAAAAGCTTAAAAACCATTTAAAAAAACATTTAAAAAGACGGTAAGAGGCAGAAACCAGTCATTGAACCAACCGCCATTAGTCGTCTTCATATTGCCATGGCGACAGCAATGGGGTCAATCGTAGCCATTGTGCAGCAATGAGCAGCAATCAGAAGATCTTTTTCAGAACCGCCGTCTTTGTGCGGACGGAGAACAGTGACAAAAAACATTGACCCGCACTGGCTAGCAGATAAATCACACAATGGAACAAAAGATGAAGCTCTTCATTGAGCGGTCCTCAGCAGTTACGCGTGTTGCAACAGTCCCTTTGTCAGAAAAGAAAAAGCAGCATGAATAATGCTGTAGCCAACAATTTAAACATCTTGGTAACTGCATAAATACAGCAGCGCACCTCCTTCTCTTTCTACCCCTCTCTAGCCAATCAGCTGTAGCCTTCCCATAATGCCGGGCCATCTGTCCCAGGTGCTGTGGGTTTTGGAGCGAGACTGTGAAGGGTGTGTTTTTGTGTGAGCGTGCCCAAAAGCGTGCACGCTTCTATGTACGTGTGCCCATTTTGTGCACATGCAAATTATTGCAACGTTTATCTGCACTTGTGTGAGAGACATAAGCAGCATTAAGTCAGCTTTAACAGACGGATGCCATCGTGTCACTCTGCAGAGCACACTGTTAGGCGGTGACAGAGGAGATTTCACAGCGGTCTCTAGCCCTATTGATTCATGATGGCAGTAGCGCCACACATGTGCCACAGATTTGTTTGTTTTTTTATTATCTTCCGTGATCCCTTCATTACCAACTCACAAACTGTTGGGTAGTAGATGTGTGTGCAGTGTCACTCCTGTGTGATTGAGTGGTGGGATGGAGCAGGTGGAATCCATATCAGTAGTCCTCTGTTGCCTGGATACTACGCTGTAGTCACCCTTCCTACAGGGTTATTTTAAGCCTTTAAGAAAAAAAATGATGTGTGTGTGCTTTTTCCAAATATTCTATCTTTTTTAAGGACTGTTAGGTGATATTGCCAATAAAAAGGTTGACTGTAGGTCAAGGTTCTCCAGTCTAATATATTTTATAGAAGATATGTATTTATGCTTCAGATTTTTTCAGTGTTTTTCTCCATCGTCTGAAGTGTACACTGACATAAAGGTACACCATACGCAGTGTTGTGTGTTTATTTGAACCAGTGTGGGGGTTTCTGTCACAACTTCCAAGGGGCTTGGAGACGAGGAAAAAAAGATGTCAAAACCCTTTTAGTATATTGAACAATTTTTCCCCCACTTTTTTTTCTATTAACATTTGTCTTGCTGCCTTTTCGCGCAGCATCCGCTAATAACAGTGCCTCTCCTTTTTTATTTTCAAAAGCCAAGAAAGGAAAAACAAATTTGATAGCCCATTAAACCTATCATAAACAATATTCAGGAAATGGTTTCCCCTAAGTGTTATTTCCTCTACTCTCGATTGCCTGGTGCCCAGGTCTGTGTATTTGCCTCTGGCCAGAGGGATGCTTATGACAGCCAGATTCTATTATGATATTATTCTCTTCCAGGATGCCTTCAGAGGACCATTTTTACCTTGGCCAGTCTCACGAGCCTCCCTGTCAGGCTGGCTCTGATTTATAGGGGTGCATAACCCAAATGGCTACATTTGCAAAGGCGAGAGGATATTCAATGCAAACGCAGTGAGACTAAAAAGGGACGAAAGCAGGGAAGGAAGAATAGATGGGAGATAAGAAAAGATAAAGAAATGTAATACTCCAGCCACACTGATAACATTGAAGGAAAGTTGACTCCAGGTTTCTCTGTAATACCACAAAACATCCTCCACACGAGAGAAAATGAATAATACACCTATTGTAGCTCGTCTTCCTCAAGCGCCGGAACCTAATCTACATAATGCAAGACCAGATTAACAAACAAATGAAAAGATCAAATGAACCGCTTTAGTGGGACCGAGCTTCCTCCACAAACTGCCGGGTCAGATTATGTTGCATGTTGCTGTCCATGGTGCTGAAACCAGGACTCGACTCCATTCAAAGACCCAGTCTCCTCAGCACCCACTGGCCTTATTAACCGCTCGCCCCCCCGGTGTCGCCGTGCTTATCATCAGTTTCACAGCTGCTACTGAATCCGTCCGAGAACGGCGATTATTCATGAGCCAACGTGAATGGATAGAGACACCGTGACAGGTGCCATACGTCACCATGTACATGTTTACAAGTCATCTTTCTGGGGGTGTCTAATTTATATACCTGTACTGTATTGTGGTCATATGTGGAGGCGAAAACAGCATCCATCTTTTCCTTTCTTAATGACCAGGTGTCAAACAGGCAGCAGGAATTGCCTGGAGAGCAGCTGGCGTGCATTTTAATAATGCCAGGCAATCATCTTTCAGAGGCTGTGACTATGCCTTTCTCATTCTTCTTTTGACAGGTCTATGCTGCTGTTGTTGTGGATAAGCCATATTTACATTTGCTCAATATGCATAAAAAAATGTCTGTATGAACATGAACAAACACACGTGGAGGATATGCAAAACACATTATGTATAGGCCCATGCTGGCTCCAGCAGTGTTTGCCAGCTTCGTGGAGGAAAAGCAAATACAGCTACATCATGTATTAGTTTACATTTTCTAAATTTCGTAATTGCTATAATTCATTCCGGTAATGTCTTCCCGTCTGCTGCGGGTGAAATTACTTTATTTACTCTGTGGAACAACTGTGGCTGCCAGCTCGAGAGGAATCTGATTGGTCTACCGCCAGCAGCAACGGAGTACAACAGTGAGTCAGATTGTAAATCAGAGCTCAAGATCAATGTGTTCTCTAATCGCCTTTTATTTCCTGTCTTAGCATGAGCCCTTAGCTCATTGGCTGCTCTACCTGCCTCCATGGTGCTCAAGTGTCTCCGAGGCGCAGTGGCGACGGTGTAATTGAGTAACGGCACCTGTAATTGGTGCTCCGAGGACGAAAAGCTGGCTGAGTGTGTCGTCAGCGATGATACACGGGCTGATTATTTGTTAGTGTGGAAGTGGCGATTATTTAGCCCCGTGCTGTACGCACTGGAAAAGCACACCTGTACGTGTCAGAGTGCTTAATGGGCTGTCTCACTCGTTATCCTTTATCACTGAAGCTACAGGGGAGGTTCTGATGCATAAGCTTATCAAGAGCACTTTGGTTTGCTGCACAGCTTCTGTTTCTTTCCCAAATTGTTTTTAATTTATAATCTCAGCTCATAACATAGCTGCACACACACTCATTGGTCCCTGCCGCTGTTGGACTGTTGAATAACATTATGTCATCTGTGTGAATTGTTAGTGTGCTGATTGGTGGGATTGTATTACTGCTGGATGTACAACAAACTGAAAAAAAGAAAAGACTACCTGACTTCACATTATCTTACACTGTATAAGATTAACTTGAACATGAATGACGTCGCCTAATAAAGCACAGACAGGTATTGATCGCTCTCAGTCGGCATTCATCACTTCATTCAGCTTGAATGTCTTTGCAGAACGTTTCCTGAAAATGCCCAAACACTTACGGTTTCCCCCTTCTCCACTCTTCTGTCTAGGCCTGTCAGTGCTGCAGAAGGTTCTGGACACAGCAGCGGAGCAGAACTGGCTGGTGACCTCGGTCAATGTGGAGACCATGACGGATGCCTCCTTCTTGAAAGTGTTCCAGGATTTGGACAAGAGGAAGGAGGGCCAGATCATTGTCGATTGTGAGACTGAGAGGCTCACTGGCATCCTCAAAAAGGTAAAGAGCTGTTCTCTGTTTTCGCAGCGAGAGGGGATTATGTAATTATGTTGCAATAGCATAATGCAATTTCAGCTGAAAGGCCTCATAACACAGTGAAACCATAGCAGTGTATGTTATGTACTCAAGTAGGCATTTTACATGATCAATCAGTTTTAAAGGACCTATACAGAAAATGTGTATATATATTTATATATACTGTATGTATATATATGTATATATGTATGTATTTATATATGTATATATATTATAATCAGATGAGCAAAGGACAGAGGCAGGAAGAGAAAGGAGGGGATATTAATAGAGGGGGTTGGTTGGTGGTCTGCCGTGTTGTTTAGCATCAAGGACGGAGGAGATAAATAACAGCATTGGCATTTGGAGTCGTCAGTTCTTCTGTGATAGGATCATCACTTACTCACCTATGCGCGGTCGAAAGGAAAAGGATCTTGGCATCACAATTGACTGTTCATCATTAAACCTCTCCCCCGAACAGAGATTGCCCAATCGCAGCTTAACTAGGCACAGCAGGTCTGTCAAGAGTTTTACTCAACATTTGAACAGTTTGTACGGTGGTTTCTTTTTTATAGCATTTCCAAAATCAAAAACATGAGAGCAGAAGTGTAAAAATTGCATTAAACAGTGTTTGTCGGCTCTCATGTAAGCCGCAATCATTAGCATGTCTGGCTAACTAGCTTACTGCCTACAATAGTAAACGAGCATTACTTCAGTACTATTTCGCTACATGAGTTTGTGAGGTTACAGGTTACATTTTTTTCTTTTTAAAGCCCAGTTTGTGCACAATCACTAGCTAGCTAGCTACAGCTGATGGAATGTGCTTGGGACAGTTGGCCTTCCAGCTAACAACCAAAAAGCCTGTATTTATCTCCCTCTGTCTGCAATTAGTTACCCATTGTTTAAATGCAGTAAATCTGCTAGTTTGATTATAGACCTTTGTCATAGCAGGAAAATCACAGGTGTATTTAATAATGACGTCTGCTCGTTGCAGGGCTCTGGTATTGTGCATGCTGGCTCGCTGTCATGGCTTATCGTTAACAAAATTGGTTTCACCTGCGCTTTTCCTGCTATGACAAGTCAAAGTGTCTGCTGAGAACAAGGTGCTGCAAATGGCACATTTGACGTGCATGAAAGCTAGCCACCATTAATACATACCGGCAGTTGTATCCCCAGAAATATATGACACATTCATCGTATTTGCATTGTTTTGCTTGTTGATGTCACTTGTATGATTTATGACTTTTCAGTCCGATTTTATTAGCTTTTCTTCTGTTTCAGTACATTGTTGTTTATAAGAAGAAAAAAACATCGCACACACATGCACTTTGATGATGTTCGTAACACACAAACACACACAGTCCCCGTCTAGATGTGTAGTCTGTGGCTGCTCTGTGTGACTGTTATTGATGGCCCGGTGTCTACAGTTAAGGTTATTGCATCAGTTCTCACCAGTTTACAGGAGCTGAGCCTGAGAAGTTCTCCATTCAGATGGCCACCATCAATCACCCACATCTGCTTCCTGCCTCCACACTGCCCCGTCTGTGCATCCAAACAATGACGAACACACACACGCACACACACACACACACACACACACACACACACACACCACTGCCTATTTTGCCCTTTAAACTCCCTCCTGTGTTCATCCCGTTCATCTCATATAGCACACAGATTCTCCTGCGTTAATGTCACTGACAGATTCCTGAGGGCGACTTCTCACATAAACTGAATGTTGATATATTCTCCTTAGGGAACATTTATCCTGACAGAAGAGCTACCGCGAAAATGTTTCCGAGAGATGGAAAAAATGACCCGTTCTCTCGGGGTCGAACCGTGAGCGACTCTTCAAATCTGCATGTATAATTAAAAAGCTACTCGCATCAAAACCATTTCCATTCGACGGTGGACTGTTGCAGTAATGCGTGCTTTCCCCCTCAGTGTCTAGCCTATTGGTGTCAGCGCTGGTGTGTGTCTCTCCTCCTTCCCTTCAGTTTTTCCTCGCCTGGGACTTGGCCGCGGGGCCCGCCTTGTGCCGGGGTCACTATTAATAACAAATGCCACCTTCTGTCATGACCTACAGCATCATTAGACACACATAACACACAAACAAATGAGTGCACTTCCCTGAAGTATTGGGAGTGAGGGAGAGTGCTCGCAGAGAGGGAGAGGAGTGAAAAATGTGTGAGGTCATGCGTGGTGCCTGAGCAGAGACAGGGGAATGAACCTCTTATCCGCTGGCCTAAGGCTATTAATTGGATGGTGCATGGCTTTGAATAAGCGCTGCCCACTCGGCCTTATTTCATGTGACGGCCCAGTATGCTGTGATGACGCACACATTTGTTGTACAGTACAGCAGTTGCTTTCATCTATTTATTTACTTTTGTCTATCTCGGCTCCACATCTACATTTAAGTGTGTCAAACTGCTGTCCAATGTGCCCATTTCTTTTACAAAAGAAACCAGATCTGGCGCTACTCTACACACCACCTCCCACCGCGCTGTTCAAACTGCCCTGACCCTCGGTGTGGTCGGCTGACCTGTGACGCCTGCAGTCAGAGAGTTACAGCGGCGCAGGTGGAAGAGCGGTGCAAGTGTGGGAGAGGGTCTTGTGCACAGTTCAGCACTTGATGATATTGTTGTTAGATCACGTTGGAGTTCTAGGAAGCTGGAATATTGTACGTTATTTAAATATAAGATCAGAGATCAAATAAGAGCTCTCAGGGGAACACTATTGAAAACAGATGATGAGTAGGAGGAGAATAGAAAAAGATAACGTACAGTGCGCAGTATTATATTGACAAATTGTTGACTGATTTTACAACACGTAAAAGCCTCGAGGATGGGAAGCATGATACATTACGCGCAGTTTACTTTCAGTAAAGGGTGTTCATTTAATTTTTTATTCAATTTCCTCCCATTTTAAGTCATTTTACTCCCCCCCCCCCCCTTTTTATTCATTCATTAGTTTATTTTGTAATAATAACTATAATTCCTTGCTTTCTAAATGGCCAGCTCGGGTGGTTTCGGGGGGTGTGGTTTGCTTTTATTCGTGGTTACACATCATAATTATCAGTCAATTAATTAATTCAGTTGCGTCTGGCCAAAAGCAAAAAGTGTTGGAGAGGAGAGGAGGAGAGTAAAGGAGATGGGAGGGCAGAGAGCATTTCTTTCATTCGTAGCTGTTTTATAACTGAATCCTTAAGCTACTTTGATGCATTTTATTACATAGAGTCTTTTGGTATGTTGAAGTTTTAATCATTTGTTAAAGCTGCTCTTTGTAAAGTTAGTCATCTTCTATTTTATTCAATGTTTAGTGTTTAGTCCATTTGCTCTGATGTATTGTGAACCTACACTCTGTCTGTCGTCCACAAGGTCAGGTACTGTGCACTCTACCATGTATGCTGCTGAGACACTGTCAAAACCTCTCTCTCAGTTGTACACACACACACACACACCAACCGTCTGTTTTTGTATCACAGGTGTTTTATTTTCTTTATCTCCTCTGACCTTGTCTTCCAGATTGTTGAACAAGGCAAGAATGCAAAGAGCTACCACTACATCCTGGCTAACCTGGTAAGGAGTCGTCATTATATCTGCATTTTTTAAATCTTTTCCCATTTCTTTGACATTTTCCACATACTTGTCGACATACTTTCACGCCTCGATTAATTAATTTGCATCGCTATTAAATGCGGCTTTTAACAGGATTCCAGGCTTTCAGTGTTTTATTGCCAGTTTTTATAGACTTGCATGGGCCGAATGATTTAGCCTAAAAACTGCCTGGTTTTTTTTAATGTCTTCTGCGTTCTCCATCCCAGTCTCCTCCACAGCTACTTTGTTCCTTCACTGGGTCGTCAAACCTGCAGACATAACGGCCGCACAGTAGTAGACTCACAGTAAAAGCACGAGCGAGAAACGTGTCATGACGGTCAGAAATCTTTCAGGCGGCGAATGTATGCAAGCTTATATCCATTAGCTCCCTTTTGTCTGCTGCCATTTTCACAGTGCAAATGGTGTGTAGACCCCGTCAGCCTCCGCCAGACTTGCTAAATGCAACCAAATGAAGAGAAAATTGACATCAACTGAAGCTGTAATATGGTAATACGCATTAATATGCAGCTGCTGGCTTGAGCAATTTCTCAGTGCTGCAGTTTTAGATTGGCTCAATCTCTCTTGTCTGGCCATTTTGCCAGATTTAATTTCGAATGATAAGGCTCAGACGGTAATAACAGCTGATACACAAAGTGGCGACAGTCTTTTATAATGGGCCCATTGAAAGGTTTGTGCAAAAATTACATTTTCTGTGTCATTGCACCATTTCAGAATTTAACTTATTTACCTATTTGTGTGTACGTCTGCAGCTCTGTGTGTGGGTGTGTGTGTGTGTGTGTGTGTGTGTCTGTGTGTCTGTCTGAAAAGAACGGTTTGATAGAGTGATAGAGAAAAGAAGCAAGGGTTTGGGTGGTTAAAATGTAAAATATGTCAGAAATACCCCGCGCCATGTTCAGTGCTGGCAAAGGCTAGTTTCTATAGTAACCTCTTCAGCTCACTGCGCCACATTAGCTCACACATGGAGCAGAAAAGAAAGACACTGTCTGCTCAACTGAGAAATATGGACACCCGAAAACACACACAGGTACATTAAGTAGACCGAAGAGAGAGGAGTTTGAGCTTGCCTTCGTTTTGTACCTGCCGCCCTGTCGACCCTCCCCGAAACCGTCTTCACTGCACGGATGTGAAGAGAGAAAGTAAACAAGCGAAAGTTTGAGACAGACATGTGGCCAAGAGAGAGCCCGAAGCTCAAAATGACATGAAAGAAATAACATCAGAGCGGAGAAGAAAGGGAAAGGATAGAAATCGTAGCCTGGCGAGCAGGACAGACACCGGAGAGACACCTTTTCTTTTCATCAGTCAAAACTTTGCTCTCAAATCTTTGCGAAATTGTGTCTACTCCCACCCGGTCCCACTCGTCTGCCTCCTCTTTACCCCACGCTGACAGGCGGCCTGCTCAGATACCGGATCTGCCTCTCTACCATTCTCCGGCTGTGAAAAACTGCCTTCTAACATAATAGTCGGGGGAGAAAATACATGTAGGAGATACCTTTACAGTAAATCATGTCTTTCTCCATTGTGTTTTCGGTAAAGGCAGGGATGAGGTATGCTCAATTGAAGGACCTCTCTAAGTGATGAAAAGGAGGATCGCTGCGCTTTGTGTTTTTTTTAGATTGAATATTCAAACGTCGTATTTGTCAAATTTTGACAGTACAGTAACAATTGATTTTTTTAAGGTTTGTTTGGAACCACTGGTACTAGTGAACCCTCCGATTTTCTATTGTCACTGCAGCAAGTACGGTTCAATGTCCAATGCCAGGAGTTTAATTAAATTCCTTTGAGGACTCTGCTAATCATGCGTTGTGCACGATGATGAAATCGTAATTATCTTGTTCACCTTCATCTCTCAGTTCCCCTCTCTTCCTGTCCACTTCCTGTCTCAGGGCTTCCTGGACATCGACCTGACAGACCTGAGGAAGGGTGGGGCGAACATCACCGGCTTCCAGCTCGTCAACAACTCTGAGCCCGGCATCAGCCGCGTCGTGCAGCAGTGGATGGAGTTTGACAACAAAGACTCCAAAGTGCCCAAGAGTGGACTCAAAGTACTGCTTTGCTCTCTGATCTCTCCTCCTTTTCTTCATTTATTTTTCTCTTCTATCTTTGAAGCGTTAATACAAGAAGTCGTGAGGCACGTTGAGATGATAAGATATCAGGTTTTAAGTAGCGGCCAAGAAGGTTGTTTTATTTCCTCTGTCAGTTAGTGTGTTTGTGACTGTCAGCAGCATATCGCAACAAGCTATGAAAGGATTTCTATTGAATTTGCCTGACAGATAACCCGTGATCCTATCAGAGTTAAGTGATTCAGAGCTGGGATTTCTGCTATGAAATGATTATTGATTTGTAACCACAACAACCAGTTGAGATAGAGGATCGATGCCAAATCCAAACATATTTGTTTTTACAAGGTCAAGAAATAAACCTTAAATTATAGTATTAGAAATGATGTCTTTAGGTGTGAACGCAAAGCTAGTGGAGACTTTATGAAATTCTGATTTATTTTTTATCGCTGCCTTGCCTTTCCTCGGCCGAGACCTTTATCAGTTTTTATCGCTTGTGTTTGCTTCGGTTTGAATGGTCTGCTCTCTCTTTACAGTACACTGGCGCGCTAACGTATGACGGGGTGAAAGTCATGTCCATGGCCTTTCAGAATTTAAGGAAGCAGAGGATAGACATCTCTCGCAGGGGCAACGCTGGAGAGTGTCTTGCCAACCCACCAGCTCCCTGGGGGCAGGGCATAGACATCCAGAGAGCCCTGCAGCAGGTCTGTGTGCATACACGGGGGCATGCTAATGTGTGCACATACATAGACCCTCACACACACACACACACACGCACGTGGAAATTCTTGAGTGGCACATTGGCTAACAGCTCCTGAGTTGGGGCTGGCTGAACAAATTAGGTCTCATTCTGTCGTGTAAAGTTCACATTAAGGCGTAGGAGAGCTCTGCAGTATCAAATGTGACATCATGGCTGGTAAACAAAACCTGCAGGCAATAACACTCAGCCATGATCATCATGGAATATGACAGTAGCAATTGAGTTTAGAAACATAATATTTGGCAATGGAAATAGAAATGTTGGGCTGCCCTTGAGACTTCACATTGTCTCATGGAGACACTCGTGCAAGCGACAGCATGTGTATTTCGAGGAACGGACATTATTCCATATCTGAAATGCAGTTTCCAATTAACAACACAAAGAAATATGTTATCTATTTACTCTAGGAGATCATTTACACAAGGTGTGGAGGTATTATTACAAATGCCCTTTGGGTGTGAGGGCGTACATGTGATTGCATGTGAGTGTGTGAGTGTGCGTGCAGCCCGAGGCTCTGTCTGCAGAATGACTGTGCAGCGGCCTGCTCGGTGTCAATCTAGCCATCTGCCTGCGCGTGGACTGTAGATCGAAGCCGCTTTCGCTCAATTAACTCCGTCACACAGCCAAGACAAACACACTGCACTGTACACATACACGCACACACCGTCTGTCATTCACTTCCGCAGGGACCAGGCACTGTGGACCATTTACAAATGAATACTATACAAACGCACGCGAGCCACGATGAACATGCATCGCGTGTCGGCGGGACACGCTAATGCCCGCTGCCAGGGCAGACAAGAAGTGCGGACTGCATGAATGTCATGCATCACCGCAGCCATTATTGACCCATCAGCCAAGCCTGAGAATGACTTATTCAATGTCTGCGACTCCATTACAGGTCCGTATAGATGGATTGACTGGTCACATTCAGTTCAACGAGAAAGGCCGCCGAACCAACTACACTGTCAGCGTCATGGAACTGGCCCCCTCTGGACCAAAGAAGGTAAGCCTGTAGCCTGAGGATACTGTTTATAAACTGTGCCTGCAAGTTTGTCAGTGGAATAATTTAAGTACAAGAAAGGTCTGGATCCACATTTATCAAACGTGTAAGAATTACTCTCCAGAAAGCAAAAAACGTAGGAGTAAAATAGTTCTTCACTGACTGATATAAAGGCGTATTTATCAAGCGGCTTATTCCTATTTACATGAAGTGAAGAGTAAGATATTAGAATAATCACATTTTAATTCCATGTACGCTTTGAGCAGAAAGAAGACAATCACTAACAAGGATGTTTCCTGACCTTTTAAAAATTCCTCACATTTTACTTATTTATTTGTTCAAAAAAATAAAGGAAATCCTGAATATCTTCAGTAGCAATTACCATGTCAAATCAGCGACAATGTAATCTAATGCAAACAGTGGCTGAAACTACTCTATCCATACACACATGACAGTAATGCCTCCTCTTACAAATTATTCATACTCACCTCTGTTTCAAATGTCGTAAGATATTTAGATGAATTACTTTTATTCACTCAAGTCCAAAATGTCACTTCAAGCGTATTTGACACTGTGACATTCTCCCCGCCTTAGGTTGGCTACTGGAACGAAGATGAGAAGTATGTGACGACTGCCAGCTTCGTGAGAGGCAGCAACGAGACGTTCGGCCTGCAGAACAGAACTTACATCGTCACCACTATCTTGGTGAGTACAATAGACAGGATGACGGATTTCGGGGAGAAGGGGCTGGTGAGACACGGGCGAGAGACGGAGACGGGGGGAAAAAGGCAGAGTAACATTTTTCATTTTCTTTTATGATAGAGTTCCTGAAAGTTCAGGACCCTGAAAGAATTCAGCAGACATTTGTGATTGTATCTCCCTCCCTCCCATCCCATGCCAACTCTATTCCGCTAACTTCTCTGTCTGACTCGTGCCTGCTCAGAAGCACAATCGCAATCACTTCATTTTGGCAAGTACAACACGCATACAGAATTTCTTCCTGAGAACACAGACTAACCGCCTCGCGCAGTTCCATTGTACATGTTTACTATACGTTTAAAAGAGAGCACAAGGACAACACAACCTCACATGCTGGTATTTAGTATATACTGTATACAGTTTCAAATAGCACGGGAGAACCCTCATGCCTGAGGCTGTGAAGTGTTAGCCTGCCCTCCATTTCTTTGTCCCCCTATGTTATTCATTCATTCAAGACATGGCCATGTTGCGTTCAGCGTCCTGGCCTACATCACAGAGATGGAGGTCTTGTGAATGAGGTTGTATTTGAGAATAGGGCGGCAGCGATTCAATCTGACCAGCTCTCATGATGACATTTTATCAAAAGAAAGCGTCATAGCTGGCAATACCTGGCTCATATACAGTAGAGGATAATAAAGATCAGAGTATATCTTCCCAGGTACAGGATGTTCTCAGGGTCTGCATCATGTTGAAAATGTAATATCAGAGAATACTCCATGTCTGTGGAAGCCTGGGGCCCAGCACTGGTTCTTTTTGTAGTCCTGGTTTTCAAGTGGAAATGTCTTTTATCTCTGCCACCATCTTATTATGCTGGACTTATTCCATGCATGGATGAAATGTGTTAAAAAAAACAACAACAACTAAAAAAAACACTTTACTGATTTTTTTTAAATTCTGCAACAGCTTTCAGGTCCAGCAGGGCAATGTGTGTGCAATGTGTGTTCTCCACTGTGAGGGTTAATGGGGTAAAGGATTTCAACTGTGTGCTTCCCTTAAGAGAAACTCACTGCGCTCCAGATAAAGGCGCAGGGAAGGTGATGGAGCTGAGAGATGATGTAGAATAATAGAGAGGGAAAAAAAAACCACTTCAATCTGTGCAATCTTTTTTAGAGGCAAGCTTTCAGTCAGGGACATTGTGACATCAGCAGGAAACAGCTGAACACAACAATGTATAGTGACATTACCAATGTGAGTCATCTGCTCACGCTGCCTTCATGTCATAGCATACGGACCGTAAATACAAGCACCCGAGTGGGGAAAACACATCAGCCTCCTCCTTGTGTGGAGTTTTTGACAACAACTTTATTTCCCAATTTTGGGGAACATTTTGCTCAGTTGTCAACAATTGGATGCACAAATGTCTGCAATAGTGGGTAGATAAACAGCAGCATTGACACTATTACAATCAATTCATCTAATAATACAGGAGCTACATGGCTGAAACAGTTCCTTTTTTTTTACCAGATTTAACGCTATAAGAAAGGGGAAAGAGAAATATGTTATGCAAATAAAAACAATTTAGACTACTGTTACATAATAATTTGAATAATGCATTAATACTGAAATAAATAATGAAATATTTAGCTTAAAGTAATAGATAAATGGTTCAAGACATAGATATGGATAAATGGTTTAACTAGCCTCTGCCACAGTATTCCGTATTCCAACAAACCTTGACATTAACAGTTCAATTGTGTGTTTAATGTAACAATAGAATTCAAATTAATTCAAATGAATACAACATTTGGAAAACGACAGGTGGTGTCGATGAAGCGGTACTTCACAGTACTGTGGAGGTACGTTAGCCAAAAAAAAGGTTGGAAGCTGGTTTGGAGCATTGGGTACACTCTGCAAAACTTAACATGTAGTCTATTGGCATCTATTTAAAAAGAAAACATCCTAATTTAAACCCGAAGGTTGCAGTCTCCCAAGAGGACGGACCTAAAATAAGCCTCGCTGACATAATCTCCTATCAGTGTCCCCTTTTCTTGGAAGATAAATTGGTCCTCTGTCTTGGAACCTAAGAGAAGAGATAAGGTGTGAACAGTTATTGGGCAGCAGGCGAGCTTTTACATGGTTTAACTTTTGTGCTCGCTCATTCGCTGCTTGAGGGAGCGTGTTGTTTTTGCCAATGTGAAGGTGACACTTTGTGCTTTCCCACATCCCTACAGTCCCAGCCTGTGAACACAGACCAGGCCGGGGTTAACGGGAGATCTGGAGGAGTGAAGCAGAGCATGTTTAATGGAGGACCGGAGTTTGGTGTCTTCACGATCGTGGCT
>NW_022280049.1:4458282-4475323 GCF_004355925.1 Anarrhichthys ocellatus
TGAAATAAAATAGAGAGAGATAAAAAGTAGACCTACAGTATGAAGTTGTGGAAGTATATTTCATCAATAATGGTATGCTAATATGAAATTCGCTTTGAAGGCACAAATATTACATTGCCGATGAATTTTAAGGTTCGAAAATAACCAATTCAACGTTACTTCTGGTATAAACCACGGCCAATTCTGGTCCTCTATCCGAATAAAGAGACAGATTTAGTTGGTTGAACAGATAATGACATCTCAATACACCTCTATTAGCATGCTAATATTTGCGAATTAGCACCAAAGAGAAAATATAGCTGAGGCCCACTGAACGGACACCGTTCCTAAAGCTGTGCTGCTAGCTAGTAGTAGTGGCACAACAGGTGTTTTCATGAAGACAATCCTGTGCTTTTCCCATTCACAAACACACATTGTAGAACATAAAAGACAGATTAATGCTGCTTAATAACTGCCTCTGTGTGCCCCCCCCCCTCCAGAAAGCAGACGTGGCCGTGGCTCCTCTGACCATCACCCTAGTTCGTGAAGAAGTGATCGACTTCTCAAAGCCCTTCATGTCCCTGGGCATCTCCATTATGATCAAGAAACCCACCAAATCCAAGCCCGGCGTGTTTTCATTCTTGGACCCGCTGGCTTACGAGATCTGGATGTGCATCGTGTTCGCCTACATTGGCGTCAGCGTCGTCCTGTTCCTCGTCAGTCGATTCAGCCCGTATGAGTGGCACGCCGAGGACTACGAGGAGGGAGGCGAGCCGCAGACTCCCACCCAAGCGTCGGCCTCCAATGGGGTGCAACAGGGCCAGACGCAGACGCAACAGAACACCAACCAGCAGAGTCTTGAGCAGAGCAATGAGTTTGGCATTTTCAACTCCCTTTGGTTCTCGCTGGGGGCCTTCATGCAGCAGGGCTGCGACA
Source organism: Anarrhichthys ocellatus (assembly GCF_004355925.1). NCBI lineage: Eukaryota > Metazoa > Chordata > Actinopteri > Perciformes > Anarhichadidae > Anarrhichthys > Anarrhichthys ocellatus. The sequence goes on from NW_022280049.1 coordinate 4,459,198, forward strand.
TCTCACCACGGTAAGAAACTCAGGCCGCAAATTCTGATGCGTTGCCTCCACGGCGCTTTGAGTCCCTGCTTTTGTTTGCTGGCGCACAAAGAGACACTAAGCGCCACCTACGTACAAGATATTTCTCTCTGCCACGCCAACGCTGTGACGCACTCTGTTGCTTTATGTTCAACTCAGTTGGGCTTTGTTTATTGAGATTCTGTTCTTCTGCCAGTCACTTGTCATACAGAGCGGCGATAAAAGTTTGATGGAGAGCAGCAGAGGGAGTTTATGATCAGGTCATGTTGTGCTTTCATTATCCTGTTCCCAGATACTTCCTGTGGTGCTGTAAACATGCCATGAACTGCTAGGACTATACAAACTTGTTGTGGGTAGCTCCCCAAGGTTTTCAAAATGTCTTCTCCGTCAGTCTATAGGACTGCGTATCGATCAGTCAAACTGTGGGTGAAGGTACGTGTTAGACCCTTTAGAGGTTGTTATTAAGGATCCCAGTGTGAGTATTGAGTGGTATGTGTCGGCTTCCTCTCAAGTGCTCTCATGAGCTACGGTACGAAACCATTCTCAAAAGGTCACCAATTAAAAATCTCATTAAGTGTCTGAAATTAGAGATACTGAGGTCGACTCTCTGAGCTTTCCAGAGGGACCAGCAGAGACAGGTTAGGTCACGGATAGACACAGAGCTTCTTGTCTCTTTAAACTTTAAACTACATCCATTATGTATAGGTGCAATGTGGTGGTGCACGTATGCATAATACATCTGTACCATGGGGAATTTTTGAAGCGGGCTTGGATGATCTGCTTTTCTGAGATATCCGTCTCTAGGATTTCTGTCTCCGCCAAGAAACAATGGAGGTAAATGTAATTTGTTTTTGTGGTGCTGACAAGATTGAAAATTATTTTTAATAATTCAGTAGCCACGTCTGTGTCCAGAAACAATGCACGGTTACCCTGAATAACAACACAGACAAGCTTTATATCTATTCTAAAGAAATAGTCTTTATGAAGAAAGTTAAAAAAGTAGGTCCAATGAAAACTCTTCACAGTAACAGCTTCTCTATGTCATTTTTCAACACTGCGAGTGCCACATGTGAAGTATCGTTCGTCTCTATTTTTATCCGGGAATAACTCCGAGATGGATATCTGGAAGCCTGAGCAAGTAAAATCAGAAATATCTGCATGGTTAGATACCATTAGAGGAAGGTTTTCTTGTATTTTGGGTGTCCCTTTCTCTGCATCTTCCAAGCTGATCAGTGACCGACAACCGTGAGATGTGTTGTGTCGCAGGGCGCCCTGCTCTGACTGTGATTTATTTATGTAGAGAGGCGTTACTGAGAAATAGCTGCAGTGCTCAGTCGACCCTCTCTGATTGAGCGGCGGAAGGTTAAAGAAATTACGGCAATGTGTAACGGTCCATTCTCATCTTGACTGCCATCTCGTGACATTTACAAAATGTATTTCCACGTGGCTCTTACCTTCCGCAAATATCAAAAGGGAAGAAAATATCCACACCTCCGGGCCTTGTGAGCTGCAGGTGCTCAGCAGTACATGATGTAGGTACCCGGGTCCCTACTCACACGGGCCCTCACCTGACATTTACCCATTTTCTGCCCGGAGACTCCGCTGTTGCTCCGTGCAGGATGCAGCCCATTGTCTGAGCGTTCTTTTCTTACAGACAGAAAATGCATCTTCAAAAACTATTGATTTCCTTGTGCGCCCCACAGAGAGAGAGAGAGAGAGAGAGAGAGAGAGAGAGAGAGAGAGAGACCAGGCATCCGCAAATTGTCCGTTCCCTGCGGTCTCTTTTTGTGTTCTCTTCTCGTGTGTATTTATGTATATCGCTCTGTATGTGTGCTTGACCACACATGGGTTCACGCATATTTGCACAGCATTTGCATTTATTTTGCTTGGGGGGGGGGGGGGGGGCAAGCTCTATTGATTCAAGACGTTTTACTGATTGTTCATGAGGACAAAACTGATTGTTTCTTTGCTTTGCAGTCGTTCTTCTGCCGATGCCGCCTTTGACTGCAAATTTACCAGATGTGAGACATATTGTATCTCATCTCCGCCTGTAAAAAAAAAAACTGAAACAACACTGTTGGCCTGAAGTTCCATTTACCTACTGACGAAGAGAGAAGGGACATAGTAGCAATACAATTGTTGCGTTGGGTTTTGTTTGCCTGGTTGCAGGAACAATTCGGTGCTTTTGTATGTTCTCTTTGAAATAGGTTTCAGGTAGAACAGAAGATTTCCTTTGTGTCATCGGGAGGGTGACAGCTTTAGGGACTCCTATCCTCCAAGGACTTGAATCAAATGTCTTCCGTTCCTTACAGTGTCCTTCCAAGGTGACTCTGACTGTCCCTTTTCCGTGTCTTGGGAGTCAGTATGGCACCATTAAAAAAAGAAAAAGAAAAAGCGTTTACAATGTGCAGCAGTCCACGGTGTCTGGTTGGTGTCTTGAAAAACCAACACAGTGAATGTTTCACCCCACTGAATGCTGCCCTGAAGGAAACATCTTCCCCTTGAATATTTGGGTGACCTAGTTGCTCTAGTTAGCACAGCCCGTATTCACACGCGGAGGTGCGTGTTGATGTGTCTCCTGAAGCGTTATGAGCTCATGCTGGATTTAAAAGGACATGTAATGCTGTTGCGTGTGTTTTGTCAGATCAAAGCAATGGTACTTGTAACCCTCACATATTCTGTTGTCGGGGTTTCACATGAACTCGGTGTACCATTGAATTTTGGCTATTGGGATTTGAGAGTTTTTTTATATCCAGAGAGGCTTTTGTGAGAACATATTTCTTCTTGTATGCATGTGAGCGTGTGCTCATTTCTTTAGATTTAATTTTAGCCTTAACTAATTTCACCTTTGTTTGTGCACTTTAAAAAAAAATCCATTTCCAAGTTAGTAATTAGCTGTATCACTATGGTATCAGGTGTGTTTTAATAAAGCCTAGTTCTATGTATTTGTTAGTTATTTCTTTTTTTTGATGTCTTTAATTTATTGGATTGTTATGAAACTGTGAACTCAAAGAAAGAAACACAAAACAATAAATAGGATTGTGTTTCTTTACACAGTAACAATAGATTCTTAGAAAAGAAGAAGTATCTTGTGGAAGAAGTATTCAGAATATTAAGTAAAAGCAGCAATGCCACTCAATAAAAAAATCAAGTCCTGTATCCAAAATTTTACCTCGGTAAAAGTACAGAAGTATTAGCAAATAATCTACTTGGGTATCCAAAGTACAAGTACTCATAATGCAGAATTATAGATTACTATAACATGATTTATGATTGATTAATGTTTAAGCAGTAGCTGGTCACGTTAGTTGATCATATGTGTTGACGAAAAGTATCAGCTTTCTAATAAATGTATTTGAGTAAAAAGAACAATATTTCCCTGTAGTGAGGTAGAAGTATAAACATCTCAAACTTCAGTCTTTGGATAAACAGTTACTTTTCTGTGAAACCCCAACGTGTATCTGTTCGTTGATGCTGATGGTGACCGGGTAGGATAGGTAGCAGCTGTAGAGTACGTTAAACTAAACAATAGGTGAGGAGGTGACTTTCTGTGCGCTGTGTTCAGTAACAGCAGCAGCTGGTTAGCTGGTTGTTGGGGTTCCAGCTAATAGGAGCTAGCTGGCTAAATTTGCTAGCACTTGTCGAGGTTCCTGATAGAGGCTGCGGGCACGTGATTGGCTAAAAGATGAGGGGCCCGTGTCTTATGAGCTGTTATGAAATAAAAAACTCACAAAAAATCACTTTTGAATAAAACGTGACATCATAAAAAACAAAAACAAATCTAAAACTTTATAATTATGTAACACATTATCGGTCCATTTAGATATTTATACTCACTTCTCGTCTGATTATTGATTTCATATCTATTTCCTTTCTTTATGAATACGTTGTGCCTCAATACCTTTAACCACTGATCATCTATTATTATGGTATTGTAATAAAATATTGACCAACAAAAACGTGAAAAATACATTCTGCCTGCTCTGAATCTGCTGACATTTCTGAGCAGGTGCTTGTAAACCCTCCCGTCACTGAGCCTTTGTCACTGATAGGTGAGAACAGAATGTACTGGAGGTGCATTCAGCTCGGAGGTATAGCAGCTCAAAGGGCCTCACTCCTAACGCTTCTCCATTTAATCAGAGACAAAAGGCCAAGGAACAACACTGACAATCCACTCTGTCCTGGATTAATCAGCAGGCGTGTTTAATTTCCCTGTCTGCCTGTATCCGTGTGTGTGTGTGTGTGTGTGTGTGTGTGTGTGTGTGAGCTAGTTCTATTAAAAGCAAGCACTTATTGCATTTTCTTTGTCTGCTGCTGCTTCACAGTATCTGCTTGGACCGGTCTGAAGGTATCTCAAGGTTCCTTGGCAGCTCTGTGTGTGTGTGTGTGTGTGTGCGCGTGCGCGCGCGCGCGTGTGCTCATTTAATGTGTGTGTCTGTGTGTACATGCTTGTAGGCATGGATTACACATTGATGAGACGCATTAATGTGTACAGTACTTAAGTGTGTGTGTATTAGCCCCCCCTTGCTCCCCCTGCTATTTATTCTCTGTGAGACCCTGTTTACTGTGCTCTTTCTAAATGTCAGCACTGTCAGTCAGGCCCTCCCATAAGCCCCAGTCCGTGCTGCCGGGCCCTTCCTTTGTTTATCTCTGCCGACAGGTGGACTCTGAGAGTGATTTCCCCCCCCCCCCCTTCTATCATTCCTTTCCTCTCATCTGCTCTGCTTTCCATCCTTCCATCCTCTCTCTGCCTCTTCTTTGCCTCAATTCTTAAGAATTGATCATGGGTGGCACGTTCCCTCTCATCCCATGGAAGATTTAAGAGTGATTTTATCTTGATTTTATTTTATTAAGAGCAGTATGTGCTTTTGTTTGACTGTAGGCAGCGATCGTTTCATGCAAATTATTTTCCAAACTCTGAAAACAGTTGAAAAGTATACTGGTGGAATGCTATCACCGTGAAGCCGCTGCAGGACAAAGGGTGGCATAAATCCAGGTGTGGTAAACATTGCAAGTGAGGAATTTACTTTCATACAGCACCAACAAATCCAAGGCACGAGGGAGCAAATGAGAAAACGGCTTCCTTTGTGTAAGCAGCAGTATAGACGTTCATCAGGACCTGTATCGTACTCCACCTTGTGGATTTTCAACTCATCTCTCCAGCCTTCATGTGTGACGCTTGCTAGGTGAGAGCTGTTGGCAGGAGGAGAACTTGACTAAAAGGGCGTAGGGTCACGATGTTCCTCCCGTGGATGTGTTTTGAGATGTTTCTGTCTGTGTCTGATGTGTGTGTGTGTATGTGTGTGTGTGCGTCAAGGTGTGTGTATGTGTGTGTGTGTGTGTGTGTGTCTGATGTCCCCGTGAAGCAGCCTCCTCTCCTCAGCGCCTGTGTTGCTCTCGTTACACGATTGTAGACTGAAATAAATCAGCTCTGTCACTCACACCCCTGCCTGCCACAACAGCAATTTCTCAGCCGGGCGGTCAGAATCATTCAATAATGGATCGAGTACATGGTGTGTTGTTGTAACCCGGAGAGGGTCAGTATTTCTCAAACAACAAGCATGGTGATGCTTGTTGTTTATTGTTTGTCAACATTGGCTTTCTCAACGGCTCCTGCTTGCTGCTGCAATAGTTGATAATTATGATAATTGAACTTAATAAAGAAGACATCAGAATGTTCACGGTGGGAGCGTATCTGTCTCAACCAAGTTTCCAATCCTCTTCAACTTGATATTCATCGTGCGCCCAAAGGGCATGGAAACCGGTGGCTGGCTGGATAGTGTCAAATCTAAAAAAATGTTGACTTGTAAGACACTGCTGGTACTATTGTAATCCATTTTATTTTTGCACATCTCTCTTGTTGATGCTGTATGCGGTTTTGTGTTTATTTCAGGATGCTCACCTTGTTGCACAGCAGATGTTTCTCTTCCTTTTACATAGCACACTGTACATTACATACCTCTGTACATCACAATCCATGCATCTGTACTGCAGCCAAACCCTGCTTTACAAAGTTATAAATGTCGTGTTGTCAGGTTTGTTGTGTGATCAAATGTAAGCGGCTGTTCAGTTGCTCATCAAGCCCTCTGGGAGGCGCCAAGACAATTTTGTTGTGATCAAGGGAATTATTGATATTGTTGTATAATCTATCACTTTGCGTTGTTGTCGTTATTGCACCGTGTTACAAGCCAGGGAGTTACATAACTGTAGTGTTAGTGAGTTGCTGTCAAAGCAGTTGGGGGGAAGACTTGATAGGAGGGGATGATTTATTCATAAAGAGACGGTTCAGCTTAGTTCACGGCATTGCTTATGTTTTATTTATCTGGAGATTGCATTAAGGCAACTTTTGATCATACATGCATGCGTGCTCGCCAGCAGAAACTAGCGAGACACACACACACACACACACACACACACACACACACACACTTAGTACAACCCCAGAGGATCTCACTGGGGTATCACACTTTGTACACAGACAAAGACACCACCATGCCCTCAGAGGCGCACACTCGGTCACATCTGCATTAAAAAAACACGGTCACACAGAGGCACACATGTGTTTCCAGTGGCAGAGAAGGTGTTTGCTGTAATCAACCTGTGAACGCGTATGAACGTCTTCCCCTGCAAACATGAATTATACACCAGGCCTGAGAGGCCACATGGGAAATCTACCTGGACCAATGTAAACATTGCCAATAGTTTGTGTGCTGTGATGCTTAGAGGCTGATCAGTCAGCTCTGTGTTTGCTACCCTGTGAATTGCAAGGAGCCCGAACGAGAGCTTTCACTCCGCCAGAGCAATTCCATCCCACTATAGGGGTGGTTGCCCTTATAGAGAGAAAGACCGGCAGAGCAGAGGGAGGGAGGAGGGAGATGACTAAAGTCTCTCTCAGCTCAGCGCTACTGTTAGGAGTGCAGAGTGTGCTGCCATGGCAACCGTAAAGAGACACAGATTTTGTCTTCTTTTTGTCAGAGCGGTGCAGCTTCAAGTGGTCCGTGAAACCGCAGTTGAGGGCACATGCATGTCATCTCTTTGTGTTAATATACATACAAATGAAATGCGTTGTGAGTCCTTTTGACATGCGTGTTGATGGTATTGATTTGCAGTGAACAGTTGTGATGCATCTGTGTTTGGAGTCCTGTTTTCTGGCTGGAGTGACTAAGAGGCTGCGCGTGGGCGCATTGGAGCGAGCTGCTCGCACAGCTCGCCAGCGCTGACTTATCTCAGTTTACATGAGACTGAGACCGCATCCATGATATCACTCAGCGACCGCGTGTCCAGCCGCAGATATGGTGATTACAGCCATATCTCAATCGTATCGATTCTTATTACATCGACGCTCGAAGCGGCATGGGGGCTAAATCGTTGTGTTTTCTTTCATGCACCACCCCTCAAGCGAGCTGCTCTGTATGTTGCGACGCAGCACTTAACTCTGTTGCTTCCTAATAGGAACAAACATGCATTCAACAATTACATAGCATTTGAATGATAATGCCTTTTGTCAAATTTTTCCATTGCGTACTTGAATGTGAATAATTACCAGCTTTTGGTGAGGTTGCTGCAGGCTGGTAACAACATTATCATAATATTCTCTTTTTAACTCAATGGCATGGTAATTCTGACCTTTAGAGGGAGGGAGAGAGAGAGGGGGGAGAGAGAGAGAGACGTTTTAATAAATCATTATTTTGTTTTGCTCCCTGCTTAAAGCTTGCATGTTGGTTTGGCCTTGAAGATGAAAGCCCTCTGAAAATATACAATCTGACAATCGCGCGGCTATCAAAACAAGAGCAACCAAGCAAACACAAATCAGAAGTAAGCCAACTATTTTGCAGCAACACTGGCCATACCACATTATCATCCCCTTAGAGCATCATTTAGCAATATCCAGACAGAGAGAGGCCGCATTTAGTGGTGGAAAGACACTGTAAGCGTCAGATAACTGTATTTTCCAAAAGTGTCTTGTTGTCTGGGGCCCGGCGTGCACTAAAAGCATCGTGTGTTGCACATCAAACCAATTTGGCGTGTCTGCTCAGAGCTTAGTTCAATTTTGAATTCGCAGCGGAGAACCAGAATTGCCCTTTTGCGTGTGGTTTTAAGAACCGCGGTGACCTATATGGCAGCAGAGTTACAAAAAAGGTAATCTCGTTCATGAATACTTTATTGTGGTTAATTATCCAGACATGCCCACATTATTATGCATGTTTTTATCGGGCTGTTTTTTCGCTGAGGAGGCTCAGGGGAATCGAGAGCTTAATAAAACTTTTAGCAACTCATAACATTTACAAGCAGCTCAGGCATAGTTGAGGAAATGCTAATTAACAGAAGCCCTGCGATACAAGTCAGCAAATTGAAAGGGATGTTGAACTATTAGCATGCAGCTGAGATGTATGGGCAAAATTAAGAGTACAATAACTCGTGTTTTTGATGATACACATTAGCTCCAAATCACGTGCAGTGTGCAGAAAAAAAATCATGAGACGCGTTGCAGTAATTTCTTCAGACATAATGAAGCAGTAGCCTAACATTCTCTCTCAACAAAAACAAATTACGTAATCCTAATGGTTTGCCTCAATTATGAAATTATCACAGCCTTTACAGATTCACAAAGAATGCATAGCGGCTACCGATAGCACCGTGAACTTCAAGGTCCGATTCACAAAAGATAGCACAGACCATATTTTGCAGCTGAGTGCAATTTCCATCCATCCATCCATTTTCCTCCACTTATCCGGGGTCAGGTCGCGGTGGCAGCAGGCCAAGCAGGCTGACCCAGACCTCCCTCTCACCGGCAACATGTTCCAGCTCATTCTGGGGGATCCCGAGGCATTCCCAGGCCAGCTGGGAGATGTAATCTCTCCAGCGTGTTCTGGGTCTTCCCCGGGGTCTCTTCCCAGTTGGACGTGCCTGGAAAACCTCCAGTGGGAGGCGTCCAGGAGGCATCCTAATTAGATGCCCGAACCACCTCAGCTGACTCCTTTTGACGCGAAGGAGTAGCGGCTCGACTCCAAGCTCCCTCCTGATGACCGAGCTCCTTACTCTATCTCTAAGGCTGAGCCCGGCCACCCTACGGAGGAAGCTCATTTCGGCCGCTTGTAGCCGCGACCTTGTCCTTTCGGTCACGACCCAGAGTTCGTGACCATAGGTGAGGGTAGGAACGTAGACCGAGTGGTAAATTGAGAGCTTTGCCTTCCGGCTCAGCTCCCTCTTCACCAAGACGGTCCGGTGCAGCGCCTGCTTTACTGCTGCAGCCGCACCGATCCGCCTGTCGATCTCCCGCTCCATCTTACCCTCACTCGTGAACAAGACCCCGAGATACTTGAAGTCCTTCGCTTGAGGTAGGCACTCCGTCCCCACCTGGAGGGACCAATCCACCGGTTTCCGGCAGAGAACCATGGCCTCAGATTTGGAGGTGCTAACTCTCATCCCCGCCGCTTCACGCTCGGCTGCAAACCGCCCCAGTGAATGCTGGAGGTCATGATCCGAGGAGGCTAACAGGACCACATCATCTGCAAACAGCAGAGAGGCGATCCCGAGACCACCGAACCTGACGTTCTCCGCCCCGAGGCTGCGCCTAGATATCCTGTCCATGAAAGTCACGAACAGGACCGGTGACAAAGGGCAGCCCTGGCGGAGGCCAACACCCACCGGGAACGTGTCTGACTTATTACCGAGAATGCGGACACAGCTCCTACTGCAGTCGTACAGAGACTGGATCACCCGTTGTAACGGGTCCGGCACCCCATACTCCCGAAGCACCCCCCACAAGAACAACCGAGGGACCTGGTTGAAAGCCTTCTCCAAGTCCACAAAGCACATGTAGACTGGTTGGGCAAACTCCCAGAACCCCTCCAGTAGTCTTGCGAGGGTAAAGAGCTGGTCCACTGTTCCACGGCCGAGACGGAATCCGCACTGCTCCTCTTGAATCCGAGGTTCGACAAGCGGTCGGAGCCTCCTTTCCAGCACCCTGGCATAAGCCTTCCCCGGGAGGCTGAGTAGTGTGATACCCCGGTAATTCGAGCACACTCTCCGGTCCCCCTTTTTGAAGATGGGAACCACCACCCCGGTCTGCCATTCCATGGGCACTGATCCCGACCCCCATGTGACATTGAAGAGGCGTGTCAGCCAGGACAGCCCAACCATGTCCAGTGCTTTCAGCATCTCAGGGCGGATCTCATCCACCCCAGGCGCCTTGCCACCAAGGAGCTTTTTAACTACCTCAGCGGCCTCTGCCAGGGATATGGGTGAGCCTCCCCCTAGGTCCTCAGGCGCTGCCTCCTCTGCAGAGGACATGTCGGTCGGGTTTAGGAGTTCCTCAAAGTGCTCTTTCCACCGCCCGACGATGTCCCCCGTCCGGGTTAGCAGTCCCCCCCTGCTGAGAACAGCCTGGGATAAGCCCTGCTTTCCCTTCCTGAGCCGTCGGATGGTTTGCCAAAACCTACTTGAGGCCAACCGAAAGTCCTTCTCCATGGCCTCCCCGAACTCCTCCCATGCCCGAGTTTTAGCATTCGCGACCACCGCAGCTGCAGCCCTTCTGGTCTGCCGGTACCTGTCAGCTGCTTCAGGAGACCCCTGGGCCAACCAGGCCTTGAAGGTACCAAACTAGCGACAGCTAACAAGCTAGTCTGTTGCTAGCGGGCTAACGTTGAACCTGTGGACTTGTTGCTCCTGGTTGCCGGTTGGTTCGAGTGCTAAAATTTTCTCCTCTTGCTTTTCATCTCACGTCCAGAATCCATAGTCAATTGTAGCTCCGGTGTCCTTTGCGTCTCTTTTTTTCTTGGCGGTTTAAAATTTGTTGACACCCTTGATGATTAGCTACAGTTAAAAAGGGGTATTTTTCAATCAGATAGCACTTTCAAAAACACATCCCAACCTATGGGATGATGCTTAGAGTTATGAATGGATGTTAAATGTTTCATCATATCCATCATGTGGGAGCCCTCAACACTAGAATCCCCGTACACACATTCACTGGCCTTGTTCCAGCCACTCGCTTCTTTTGAGGCTTACGCATTATATATTTTTCTGAAAACAAGGATTAACGTTGCTGAGTCCTTCGTTAAAGATGACATTTTCTTCCTCTTGCCTTGTATCCTGTTCCTCCATCAGGTGCCCCAGACACCTGAAGGAAAGGTCAGGGAAATGGGTCATTTCTCTTGTTTCAACTTCCTTTTGTTTGAAGATTAAGGTATCTTTGTAGGAGCAGGTTGTATTTTTTATTTATTTTTCCTTTTTGATTCAGAATCTCTGTCACTTTTTCATCTACACCATTTTATGTTTTTTTTAAATATATTTTCAGAACTTCCTAGTGAGGTTAAGTCAGCTAAAAACATGACGCTCATATTTCTGGTGTCCATCCTGTGTAAATATTTTTACAATTACAAGATGGTCATTAGCTTAAAAAATAATGTCCAGAATCACCAAGTGTGATTTTCCAGATGGAAATAGATGATGATCTTCAAAGGAAGCAGGCAGTCCTTTGTAACAATTTATTCTTTTATTCATTATTTTGTAATCCAGCACATATGGTTTGAAAGGAAGGATAAGGCCATACAAAATCCATCACATACTCAAAGATTTCTAGTACTTGCTTTACAAAATACGTTTTCCCACTAAAGCTGGGCCCAACCATCAGACAAGAAAAAGGTCCACGGAGCCCAGGATAATTAGGTTCTTGTATTTCACCAAAGGATATAGTGCGACAGTGTAGTGAGAGTCGCCTTTTGTCATACACCACTTTGAATGTTTTCTGAACTCATTTGTTTTTCAGAAAGATCCCCTTTTTAAAACTTAGGCTGACCCAATGAATGTTTTGTATTCACAATTACCCTAAGGATAAAGCCATGTCACATCCGAGTATGAGTTTTATCAAAAGCGTATGTGTACCTCAGATTTACAGTACACACCCTAGCTCCGTACAATGAGGCTGAGGCTACATTTATGATTTTGAATGTTGCTGTAACCTTTTTTACTAATGGTCACGAACAAATTAACATCGATACATGTTTAATTGGGTAGCAGTGCGACTGACTTTGGTAAGGGGTCTACAATTAGTTTGGCTTTATGGACGTCATTGAAGGAGACATCCTCTTAATCAGTCTCACCTGCTGTAATTTGAATTTTACACGCTTTTCATCCGTGAGATTTTTACGCATTAAATGAGGCAATTTAATAGCAAAACACTACTTACCAAAAGTGAACTTTGGTTGGCAAGATATTTAGCAGTCAAACGTTTTTTTTCCAACATTCAACACAGCCTCGAGGGTTTCGGACAAGTTGATTAACCAATTCTAAAGGACCGTCTGTTGCAATGGAGTCGATCCAAGAGGTTCTGAAAACTTGAATCGTCAGCGATTAATATGTGGAAAAGGGTGTTATTTTTAAGCTTTGACCTCTCAAGTCCATCTGAATTACATCCCCGCGCCGTGCGTGTGAAAACGCTCTTTCTGTCATATTACTTATTTGCGTGCTGACGTCTGCCTCAGCATAACCTTCAGAGCGAGGGAAGTTCTCCTGTATCAGCACCATTTGAAGAAGAGCGCTTTGTGACATTTGGATCTTGTTGCGAGGAATCTGTCTAGTTTAGACCTTGACCTACAACCTAAAAGTTCAGTTTCTAAAGACTGATCTAATTGTGAGGCGTGCGGTTCTTGTGGAATTCTCTCCAAGAGTGTTCACAGCTCGGATCTACATTTTGTGAGAGCCCGTTGTTTCCAAAAGTTCAGTGTCTAAAGCCCGATTTTAAATCAGAAATTGCATTTAATAGTGAGGTAGGCAGTTCTTGTACCGATAAATCATCGTTATCCATACTCTCTCATAGTGCACATGGGAGGGAGAGAAAGAGAGAGAGAGAAAGAAAGAAAGAAAGAAAGAGACAAAGTAAATTTCAAGACAACATTGTGAGTGAATTCAGTAAAATAATAGTACAATTAAAAAACTCACTGTGCCTTAAAAAGATCTGATCCTATGGGAGGTAAAGGATGTAAAGGATGATGAAGAGGAGGACCGTCTTCACGGAGGTGAGGAAATCCCCTCGAGGTCTCCAAAGCAACGAGGGAGGCTCCTGGTCTTCGGCCCCCCGTAGACGGGGGTATCCAAGTCAAATTTGTTGTCAGAAATAATAAAACATTCTTAAATGAATAAACTTATTAAAATATGAATATAACATATAACCTACCTTCAGAAATCGTATTTTAAAAAAGAATAAAATAAGACCTTACCAGCCATGGCTTGTCTTTCCTCTAACAGATCAACCAATTTGATGTAGGAGCGCTCAACATGCCTTATTTATTGCAGAGAAAAACAGAGAAAACCAACTTTTCTCAGCATTAGTTCTTTTCTTTTGAGAAGAATGTCTCAGAGGGATGCTTTTTTTTGGAGATGCTTTTAATCGGGGGATGCGGCATATTCACAATGCATATGAAAAAACTGAGGGGCCCTGGACATCGTCAAAGTCCTGCGTGAACCATATGAACTTAATGAAAGAAGAATTGACTGCAAGGCAATGCCGGTATAGAGGCCCAGAAAGGCAGATTTTTAGTTTGAGGTTCAGTCAGAGCTACTTTTTAGAACATTTTTACAATTGCCTGCATGTACTATGAAGCATTTAGTGGCCAGTTAGCCGACTGCGACAGTCCCACTCAGGGAGCGACGCTGAGTCAGTCAGATTGCTGATGGAACCATAAGAGATTTTGTCTCTGCTGGTTTAATCTTCTATCTTATTGCCACGTGGTACATCAGCATACATTTAACCATTGCTGGCGGATACTATATGGCATTTAGTGACAGTTTACTGACAGAGTGGGAGAGATCGTGGGAAAGGGGTGTGGTTGACATTGAACCGGAATCAGGGAGTTAAGGTGCATTCCACCCTCTGTGGGTTTCTTTTTGTCTTGAAACCCTTTTTTGAATTCGCTCCTCGCTGTGCACACATCTTCTAAAGATGACTCTGATGAATGGTGGGTAGCCCTTGACTTTTTGACTAACTATTCTTATTGTGAAGATATAACTGATATGCCCAGCAATGCAGAATAACAAAATGTACTTAGACACTTGTTTATTTGGCTGAACCACCAGAGAAGGTCTTTGTGTGAGGGCACATAAAGATACACACAGTCTCACTTTGTCTGCTGTGATCTTGGTGTGTTGATTAGTGGATGCTCTCTGATGTGGTCTTGATATAAATAACCCTCCGTTTTTTTTGTTTTTTTTATTCATATCTCAGGCATCATTCTCGCATCGTTCTTCTCACGTGAGCTGTGGTTGCTAACGACATTTCCTGCCACAGCAGCGGCCAATTAGTCAGCACATACGCACGAACACCTAAGACGCTGAATGCACTGCGTCTATATGTGTGTGTGTATGTGTGTGTGTATGCCTATCTGTCGTTCTGCTTCTATGGATGCTTTTCTTTGTGCTTGCAGGCTCCACTTTGCCAGCCTGTCACTCTCATTCTGTCTTTTCTATCTCGTCAATCCAGTCGAGATATCGGGGGTGGCTGTGTCCAGTCGTTAAGAACGCACAGCTGTCTGGCTAATTTTTAAGAAGCGGGAAAAAAAAAAGCAGTGTAGCAGGAAACTCCTTTTCCGTCCCTGATTTGTCTTAGAATCACTTTATAATTGGAGACAATTTTCTTTCTCATTTAAACCTCTGTAATTCCTAATCCATTGTAATGTGGCCATTACTGGCTCATTTTTTACACTTGCTAAAGTCGTTAGTCATTGCTAATTACCATATCGAATAGAGGAGGCCAGCCGGGGGAATTCTAATGAGAGAGTTTAGTGCCTCTCAAGCAGTTGTGGGTGGAGATCATATAGCAGAGGATGAAGATCCGGATCTGACATGATGTAGAGAGAGAGATGGTCCAATTCGTTTTGCCGCCCATCGTAGCAAATGAAGGAGAGGTGGTCTCTCTTACATGTGAGCTCATGACCATGCACTACTCATAGTGGCAGTAATACTGTTCGTATACAACATGCTCACACACTCTTTGCTAGGGTTGGATTTGGATTCCAAGTAGGGGAAAAAAACCTGGAATCATTAAAGCTGCTGTAATAAGCATTTAACAACTGATCAAATGACGTGTGGCCGTGAAAGCGCTCACACGCTCTGACAGCCCAACAGATAATAATCTCCTGACTCTGCAGTTTCCCTCAGCTCTACACTGCTTCATCGTCTGTCAGCTCATTCCACACCTGCTTTCTTCCATAGCACCAATTTCAATGATTCACTGTTGTAGACGCCCCCTCATACTGTGAAAATCTCACTCGTTCTACTAAGAGAACAGGGGTTACATAAGTAACTTTAAGTTTTCAGCAAACCGTACTTCACTACTTTCTTAGCACCAAAACGGCCGGCAGTCAGAGTTAGCGGCAAGCTGGTGAACACAAAGGAGCGTTTAGCATCAGCCAGAAGAGGAGTGACACTTCCACGGTGACTCCTTTGCTGTTGCGTTTGCTGGATGTTTGCTAACACTTGCTAATGCCTTGATAATGTCAACGTATCATAGTTAAATGTATGCTATGTAAATCTAAATGGTGTAGTGTTCTTTGAAAGCTTTCAAATTTGCTACGTAGATTTGGATTACAATTTTTGAAAATGCTATCAAGCCCAAACCTGACTATAAACTTATTTTTCTTAATCCATTACTTTTTGATGAATCATTCAGAGCCAATGGTGAAGTCTTTTAATGTTTTTATGAGGTGCATACGCTGCGTTTTTTGCACTCCTGTGTACATCACTGCTGTGGAGCCATAGTGCTGGGGCTGCTCCCATTACCGTTCCTTTTCTTCGTTGTGCAATAAAAAGAGCCGAGTGAATAATTGATTAATCATTGCCTTAACAAGACTATGAAATTACAGTGCTTGGAAAGATTTGCCTCACTTTTAATAAGACAGCTTAGTTAATGTTTTACCCTGGCACCAAGGTTGGCTGCCGTGCAATAATGTATGAGGAGGACGCTCAGAGGAAGCGAGTTCAAAAGGAGACAAACAGAGACAAACAGGTCTGTGTTTGCCAGTCGCTCTGCTCAGCTGGGGAGGAGGACTGCTGCAGGAGAGCCAACACACACACACACACACACACACACACACACACACACACACACACA
>NW_022280049.1:4480384-4484567 GCF_004355925.1 Anarrhichthys ocellatus
CCCAATCTTAGGGTAGTCCTTTCTTTGGAAGCTTCTTCAGGTAACATGCGTATGTGATTTCCCAAAAAAAAGACAAGAAGCAATCAGGACAGACAGGCCCAAAGGCCTCACTGTCACTTCTCTCTCACTGCGACGCTGTGATATTGTTTCAGGCGAGCTTTTTTCTGATGTTAAGAAAATTGAGAAGGAAGTCTTTTTGTCATGATTTCATTCTTTTTTACTTTTCATATTCAAGCAAAAATGCTAAATCACAAATGATTGGAGCTCAAATATGACAATTTGCTGCTGTTCTTTGTCACCTGTGATAGTGAACTGAAATGTTGGGGGTTTTGGAGTGCAAAACTGCAAAACAATCGGTAGATGTCCCCTTTGATTTATAATCAACCATTTTCATTTCTTTCTAACATTTTATGGACAAATGAACTGAGATCACGATCTGCAGATTAATTGATAAAGAAAACAGTAGTTGGGTGCAGCTCTTACTGTGATCATTATGTTTTAGATAGTATTGATCTTGTTAACCCATAGTAAATAATAACATCATGTAATGAAACTTTGCTGTTTTTGATCTTTTACGTAATCCTGACAAAATGTTCTTGAAACGTTCTGATATTTATACACTTGATCCATCCTTTGACATTTAAATTCCCCACTGGATGACGTGTACCTGGTTCAACCTTTGGCCCTGTATTTGAATGGTATCAGTAGTTATTTGATTATCCTTCCATATGTAGTTTCTTTTGACATCTCTAGATGTGAAGCTGTTGTTTACAGTTTGAAAGATGTGAAACATTAACATAGAACTTTATTCACGCCTCGGCAAATTGTTGTGCAAAGTAGGAAAGAGTGCAAATATAAGTAGTAGTAGTGCAGAACTCCGGATGGGTTTTTCTTTACAATTGTTGCTTCTCATTGACCTTAATTTGTTCTGATGAGGTGCTGCTGGCTCTCTGTGATTGGTGGGTTTTTCATGAGCTATGTTTACATAATTATACCAGGACTTTACCTGAAGAAGGTCTGGGGACCAAGATGTTGTGATGTCATGAGTTTTACTGCTGTATATATACAGAGCTGAAACGGAGAGTTTTGACGCTGGAGAATCAGTAGATTGTTTGCTGCAATACTAAATACAAGCAATCAGAAAAAGCATGTTGCATTTCCCACTGCACAAAAACAAAAAAACTCAACCTTACCCAACCCCTTTTGAACAGTGATCAGTGAACAAGTCAAAACACACACACACACACACGCACACACACACACACACACACACACACACACACACACACACACACACAGAGACACCCTGCAGACAGCTCTGCACTCTCCCAACTGATTTTCAAAGGCTCTGCATCCATTCTCTGTTTGCTCTGCGCTCGCTCCCTGACTGCTCTTTCATCATCCGCCCGTCATCTGAAAAGCATCTTAAATGATTATGTTTTAGCTTCTCCCCTTCTTTTTCTTTTTTTTTTTGAATACTTAATCTCGCCTTCATGTTCACGCTCCATTTGGCTTGACGGGCACAAAGGTGAATCATGAAAGCCTTTTTTTGTTCCAGATTTGTGTCATTTTCATTGCGTAAGCTCCGCCGCTCTGCGCTTGTCGGGGGACCCAATATGTAACGCAACATGATTTCTGCTGTTGGAGCTGGCTTCTCTTGAGGTGGAGAGAGAGAGAGACAGAGAGAGAGAGAGAGAGAGAGAGAGAGAGAGAGAGAGGGAGGGAGGAAAGACAGGGATTTGACTCAGGGGATTTTGCTCTCAAATCATCCAGTTTTTTTTGTTGTTTGTTATTTTGAAAGTGCAATTAGAGCAATGGCTAAGTGTTCTCCTCCGCCTATTAATTCCCAACAATCAATGTGCGTGGTTCCACGAAACATATTGGCAACTTTCTTGAAGTGAGATTAATTTGGCAGGCAGGAAGCTGAGTGGGCCTTTGTGGAACTGGTTATCTTTCCTCAGCACATTGGTCTAAGCTCTCCGAGCCTGGTGGAATGACGAGTGCAGTGGGAGCATGAAGCAATGTAGGTCGTTTGGATGGTGTGAACATCGCATGTTTTTTTTTAGATTGCTTTTCTTGATTGTGTCGGAAGAAATGCGCTCTCCCAGTCAGCGCATTAACATGTAATTGATTCTCGATTGTCTCCCGTGTACCCATTTGTTGACCAGCCTAAGATCCTCTCCTTCTGTTTTCAGCTCTCTGTCCGGCCGCATTGTTGGAGGCGTCTGGTGGTTCTTCACCCTCATCATCATCTCATCCTATACTGCCAACCTGGCTGCCTTCCTGACGGTGGAGAGGATGGTGTCTCCTATAGAGAGTGCTGAGGATTTGGCCAAGCAGACGGAGATCGCCTATGGAACACTGGATGCCGGCTCCACCAAAGAATTCTTCAGCGTGAGAGACAAAGAATCGAACATTCATTCAAACAATCGATCAACGCTTTATGCAACAGTCTACAGTATGCGTGCATCATTTCCTGTTGAATCCTGTTGAGAGCTCCTCCTGTGAACAACATCTAGAATTAATTTCATGAAAATTAAACAACTTTAACACGGCATCAAACCGAATTAAAACAGCGAATAAAGTATTCACACTGACGCCGTCTCTTTCTCTCTCTTTCCATCTCGATCGTTGACAATTCCGCCCGTCAGAGGTCGAAGATCGCCGTGTTCGAGAAGATGTGGTCCTACATGAAGGCGGCCGACCCGTCCGTGTTTGTCAAGACCACGGACGAGGGCGTGATGAGAGTCAGGAAGTCCAAGGGCAAGTATGCCTACCTGTTGGAGTCCACAATGAACGAGTACATAGAGCAGAGGAAACCGTGTGATACTATGAAGGTGGGAGGAAACCTGGACTCTAAAGGTTATGGCATCGCCACGCCCAAGGGCTCCCCCCTCAGGTAAACTCCTGCCACTGCGGCGTAGCTGGATAAAAGCCTCCAAGCGCTTTTATTGGAGCTTGTGCATGAGCGTCATCTCTGCCACCTTTTCATTTGTCCATCGAGCTCAGTTCTTTCAGCGTGAATCATTTATTTATGCCTTTTTCTTTCTCATATTAATACAACATGTGTGTATTAGCATTCTGTTCTGCATACTTTCAATGCATTCTAATCAGACAGAATGCTTTGGCATCCATTTCACAGTACTTGATTTAACTATTCCTTTCTTTTGCACACTGTCACAAAGTCATTTACAACTTCATCATGCCCACGTGAACCACTACAAACACTGTGTTTCGTGTTATACATATACATACATATATAAATATATATGTATGTGTATGTGTATGTATGCAGCTAGCTGACTTGTGAGCACTAGCAGAAGTGTAAAGTAGTCCTCTTTAAGCAACACTTGTTTTTTTTCCCTGCTGCTCTCTGATTACAATCTGAACCTTCTTCATGAGCATTTGTGGTGGCTGGTTTCGCGTCTGCTTTGAAACTTAAGCATCCTCTCAAACGCACAGAAACGCTCATAAAAAAAACGCAAATGTACCTCTCACCACCCAACAGGGCCCTTGAAAGCAGGATTACAGCTTAAAGGATCACATCCCGTATGGCTACTTTGCCACTTCCGCCAAAGGCTCACACCTTGAATGTACAGTATGTGAAGTTAGCAGAGTTGAATTGATATTTGCCACGTTCAATGTGATAACCGATGTAATGAACGATAATTCATACTGGATGTGCTTTTCTGCCATCGACCAGCAGCTGTCTTTTCATATCGCATTAACATCAACTTAATCAACTTCACATTCATAATTTTTCCTCGCAACTGTGGTGAGAGGGCAGGATCTGGTGGCGTCTGAAAGCTTTTAATCCATCTCTAATAGGCCTCATTTGTTTTAATGAGAGGAGCCATATGGGGAGATTTCATTCAATCTCGCCGTGGATTCGTTCGGGGTTCCACCTTGGTTGACAGCCAAAGGTCAGAAGACGCTGACAAGAAATGTCCCGTATGTCTTAATCAGAGGCTCCATTTATGTTACAAATTACATTTCCTACGGCACGTAAGTGCTGTGTGACAAGACACCTGGCTGAAATGAATCAGCTCCCAAGTCATGTAGTCAGATTGGTCCAAGCCTGCAACATACAGTAGCAATGGGATGCAGTGTTGAACTGCTGAGGATGGCCCCATTTCCTCTCTCTCTCTCTCTCTCTCTCTCTCTCTCTCTCTCTCTCTCTCTC
>NW_022280049.1:4484577-4534549 GCF_004355925.1 Anarrhichthys ocellatus
CTCTCTCTCTCTCTCTCTCTCTCTCTCTCTCTCTCTCTCTCTCTCTCGTTGTGATACTTATTAACAGAGTGATGTGTGTTATTCTCTGGCCATTCACAGATGTCTGATACCGAGTTTCATCAACAGATAACATTCGGGACTGGAAGTGTTGTAGTAAAGAAAGGGAATTTTGAGTGATTGAAATTTGTTTCGTGGTTGAAGTAGAAATTGGAATATTTGCACTGCTCACATGGTTTCAGACATCAGTGAGTGTTCAGTGAATTAAAAGAGTTGCGTTCAATCATACCCGCAATGCATTGTTAATGCATCGATTTGATACCAGTGCTCTGTTGTTGTGTTTTGTCTTGTTCCCATGTTCTAACTGCGGACAGACACACCACCAAGTTAATATTTTCTAATACATTTACGGAGTTCTTGCTGTGAGATTGCTGCTGATGCCTACATATTCAGGCCATACAAGCAGCACAGATGTTACTCTGTCCATGCAATGTTTCCTAGCGGCTTACAGACAAAAAGTGCAGAGAAAGCTCTTAAGAAAACAACATCATGTATTTTTTTTAGCTTACATTAGCTAACTCGGAATGACACTGTAAGCACAGTAAAAGCTGTTATTGTGCTTAACAATAGAGAGTGACAGCAGCACCTTAACATATATATTATATATATATGTTCTAGTTTTCATATTGCAGTGCAGGCCTAATTGAAAGTAGTGCTTTGAAAGAATAATTATACTAAAATGACATAACTCTTAATTTTACAGGATGTACTGACGGTCTTCAAACTACACTCTGTGATCAGTCTGTGAAATGTTCTGCATATATTCTCCCTGCTTCATTTCTGACATGTATGACGTCCAGCCACCGAAATGCCTGCCTGACTGTTTGCCCCATCCCACCTAACAGAACAGTACAGTAGCCTCCCCGACATCTGCTCACCTCGACCCGACCGACCAAACTAACCAATGACCTGCAGGTCACCATGTCCACACACTTTTGACTTCTTTCTCTCTGCCCGCTCCCACTGGGCTGAGAAAGAAATCAGAGGTTTTACCAGCTCCCAAGGGATGCCTGTGTTCCCTACAGCTGTGTTGTGCGCTCAGGTTTGGGGGGAAAAGACTCTTCCGCGTCGGCTGGTGAGAAAGGCAGTATATCACCAAAGTAAATGATCACTTTACGAAAGAATTGACACTGATTTGGGGGGGGAAGACAATCTGTCATCTTCACTTCCTTTATGCAAATTCTGATTGCAGACTGTGCCTTTCTGTGACTCGTGGGTGGGGAGAGTCTTTGTCCACAGCCAGTCAGCTATAGGAAACACACACATACTGTCACCAGAGAGAGAGAGAGAGCCAGCCTTGGGGAGATGCTTTGGATGAGCTGGTTCATATAGATCCGTGGTCTGGACTCTGTCTATAGTTGGTCTCACAGTTTCCTTTCTATTTGTCTATTTGAGAAATAGACTTGTGGAATCCAACCTGACAGTTAAAACATTGAAAGCCTATGTCTGCATTTGTCTCCGCTGATACTTCTAAATGAATCAACACAGGCTTCTACTCATCATGACACAGTTATGGGCTGAATATTGATAGGTTAGTTACCATAGCAATCTGTATGCTGGCGCCACTGAAAGGAGATTACCATCTGTAGACAGACTTCCACATCCAATGCATCTCCATTTCTAGTGTCAGCTCTGCCTCCTTCTGAGGCCCCTGCTTGGTAAAACCTGACTCTACTGCTGCATGGGCGCTCGGCATTTCAGCCCCACTGCAGATACACATTTAACACGCCCATCTAAAACCAGCACTCCTGCTTCATATCAGTAGCTACATGCAGGAGTTTCTAATATTAAGTCAATGTTTTCATAATCACCACCACCATGCGACCAATCTCTTTATATCTGTCCCATAGAGTGTCTCCTAATGGTTATCGTTTTGACGTTATTTCCAAGAAACCCAGTAAACCTGGCAGTGTTAAAACTGAACGAGCAGGGCCTCTTGGACAAATTGAAAAACAAGTGGTGGTACGACAAGGGAGAGTGCGGCAGCGGGGGCGGGGACTCCAAGGTCAGAGCCAGTTTGATAAACGCTGCGGGTAACCCACCACCACTGGGCGTGGAGGGTTGTGGGAAAGGGGGGGTAACCGGCAGACCCACGCCGCACTACCACTCCAGCAACACTTAATGCCTCTGCGGTGTGGCGAAGGGCAAAGCAACAGTGCCAAGGGGAGGGGGGGTGATTATAGCCTATTTGGCAGGCGCTAGCTGAATTTGAAAAACCGCAGAGGGGGGAAATTTGTATCATCCACCCTGCACAAACAAAATGAACGTGGATGATTTAAAATTGATCAGTGTCTTAAACCAGCTGCATCCCTGGTGCTCAATAATGCTTTAGGAGCCCCTACAGGCTTTGGGATTTGTTCACTTTTAGTTGTTAACTTTGTCCAAGTACACCTTACATTTTGACAAACCGTGTTGCAGAAGTGAGGGTAAGCAGTGTGCCGGTTACCCAGAGTGATATAGTAATACACATCTACTGCCTTTAGGGGAGCAAGCCAACTAAGATAGATGGAGTATTAATGCATATCACTTTGTTTCTAATGATGTTTATGCTGTATATGTATGTGTGTGTGTGTGTGTGTGTGTGTGTGTGTGTGTGTGTGTGTGTGTGTGCGCGTGGTGTGTGTGTGAAAAATGGTTTAAAGCGAGCTCAAGCATTAATGTGTGTATGTATTTGCTGCTCTGTGTCTCTGAATGAATAACATAAAATAACATGGTATAATATGTTATTTATGTTATTTCCTTATGGTTGGAAGAATCCCAGTAAACCTAGCGGTGTTGAAACTCAATGAGCAAGCCTTCTTAGACAAACTGAAAAACAAATGGTGGTACGATAAAGGGGAGTGTGGCAGCAAGGACTCCGGAAGAAAGGTCAGTCTCCAACCCAAACCTGTCACCTCACAGCACCCCCCCCCCCCCAGCACAACCCTGCCCTGATCCTAGACCAGCTCCCAAGTCCAGGCCTCAGCCTCCATTACACTGAGCAGTACTCCCCATGTGGTTTTAGGAGTACCACTGTAGTGGCCCGAACATAAGACCCTTTTCGCAACACATCTTTTTAGGATAGATGGATTTTAAAGATGAAAATGTAGGCAGACACAGCATGTTTAGCGTATTTAAAATGTATTGCACATTAAAATAAAGATGGCAAAAATAGTCTCCAGTCAATATTTTCAGTCAAGTTACTTAGGTAGCAATACACACTTTCAGATTAATTTGTTCATTCTTTGAAAATTATGGAAAATGAATGCATCAATCCACTGAAACAAATAATTTGATCAAATCACTTTGGCCGCAGCTTTTGAATTGCTTACTTTCTGTTGCTGCTGCTGTTAGCAACTCCTACTGCAGAGAATGAATGCTATAAATCATCAGTTAGCACTTTTTTTATTCCTGCCCTCGCCATCAAATCCATTTTTGCTGTCACATTAACATGAGGCAGCAGTAAACTTTTATAGGTTAAGAGAGCCTGTGTACCTTTTAGCTAAACAGCAGCCACTGTGACCGGTGCCAATTAAAGGACCGTTGTGAATGCTGGAGCATATCGTCTAACAGTAGTAGCAATAGAGCAGGGTTATAAAATCAGCAAACTGACTCCGTAATATCAATGTCACAGCGATATCTGTCTGGGGTTTGCTAACATGAGCTAACATTAGCCGTGAATAGCTAAAAACATTGTCTTATATCCGGGCCAGTACTCTGGTGGTGCTCTTGTGTCTATTTCTCCCCACTGACTTTGTGTTTTGAGATTTAATGTTCATTACCAGCGTGTAATTAAACATTGTGTGGTGGACTAGTTAGGATTGTTACAATGTTTTAAAAAAAAAATATATATATATAGAGAATAAAGTCACCGTGTATTCCACTTCCAAAAATAGATTTCCGAAACACACACAGATCAAGTGTCATGATAGCCTTGAGTTTGTACTGTAGTTGGAATATGAATCAGTCTAAAAGCAATTTGCAAATCCTTCCCAAGGATACAGAATTAGAAAAAGGAACACGAGGCAGACAGATGATGACATTAGGCCATTGGACTTTGCTGAACCCCCCTCAAACACGTTGAGCCGCAACCTCTGCATCCTGGCTCTTATAATAATCCTGACCCCAAACGTTCTCACTGCAGAGTGTGTGCATGTGTGGATGCAAACCCTGTCAGTCTGCTATAGATCAACCCCCAGTCACACCAACTGAAAAGCTTTTGCTCTTTAGCTCAGGTATCTCTGTATGCGTTTGTCAGCTGGCCTTCCGATCCTGTTGCTACAGCACTAGGAGTGTCAAACCATGTGTCATGATGAGTGTCCAGGGAACGCTGCGCTTTTAACTTAGCTGCAGACTCAAAGCAAGCAGGTCCATTTAAAGAGAGATCTACTAGAATGCACTGCCGTTGGTCAGTCAGGAACATCTATCGTAAATATTGACGTGTTGAGGAACATAACTTGACTTTAAAGGGAATCAATTGACAGTCTGGGAAATATGCTGATTCGCTTTCATGCAGAAAGTTTGAAGATGCTGTACGCTAACTATGTAGCTAGAGCCAGCACCTACGGGTGACAGTGCCCTCCATCTCCTCCTCTAACTCTCAACAAGGAGCGAATAAGCAGCTCTTTTAATATTTGGGCCCCGCTTACAACATCTCATCTGCTTGAAAATCTCCCAAGCTCCCTAAAACAATTCCAACTTTACTACTCCAAACAGTTATTAGCTGTGTGAAGGGCTACGACACTTCATCAGTGGCTTTTTTCCATTGGTTGGTTTTAATGGGTTTTGACACACACACACACACACACACACACACACACACACACACACACACACACACAGAGAGAGCTTATATATTCCAAAACATTTAGGATTTGGCCTCTAGGACCAACACGATGAAGCTTTGTGAATAAAGCTCCAGGGGATAAATGTAAATTCAGCCAATGAGACGGAAATGGTTTTAGAAATCACCTGGTCTTGACCGTGTTTGATGCAAAAACCTGCAAACTTCTTTGTCCTCCATAGCACATAGTTTGACACACGTTCCATGTAATAAAAACCTAATTTACATGAAATAATGCTACTAAATAACAGGGTGTATCTCAATAATGTTTGGCCAAAATGCAGACTAAATGTATTGAAATACAAATTTTATAGACAATTTATTTAAATGAAAAAACTAAACAAAAGCCTTAATGTAGCGGTAAAGTAGAGACATAATAAAGGGTAAACCATCCTTACAGAACAATAGCTTGCCACGTGCTATTAATCTCCTCAAGTGACACAAAGGTATCCCCCAAACAGATTCACATGAAACAGCATCCTCATTAGCCGCCGATTGTGCCACGAGAGCACTTCACGTTGAGTGATTTAAGTCTTAATGATCCCATTTAATTACACACTATAAATAGGCATACATGTAAGTAAGTGTGATTGAGGTAGAGAATAACGACCGATGATGTGGAGCAATGTCAAACTAAAAGACTTGTTTGTGCTGTTGCTGCATGAATGCATGTGTTGTGGGGTGTTAACATACTTTACCTGTACCTCTCCCTTCACACAATGTGATTTTGTGAAAACAGCCATGTGTACGGGTTGACTTCAGAGGTTAATATATAGGCTTTGTTTGTAATGTTTAGAAATGTATAATTAAGTCACAGAGACTCTAGATCAGTATCTTTTTCCACTATCTCGGGCCTGTCTCACAAAGCTCAGTCAGTCAGGATTTTACATATTCCTAAATGATATGGCTGACATTTGAATATGCTAAGTAGCCTGGAACAGGGAAATAAATTGGTTTCGCTTATGAAGAAAAATAAGAAATAAAACCAGAACATGGAACTATTTTATTAATGTTGCTTGAGTTGATGTGGAGAGTAACGCTGCAGGAGTATGATTTGTTAAATAAAAAAATACCGAATTGATAAAAGCCTGTGACAGAAATGTAGCTTGAATAAATCACTGGGAGCTCATTTTCAGTGTGACATTCTTCCTCTTTTTTTTTTTTTTTTTTTTTAATTAAAAAGGCTGATTGCCGCTCATTGAGAATACTTTTTCAGAGTATTATTTATATGACAGTGTCATGAAGTCGCCTCATATTCTCTGTTCCTGCAATGATGGAACGTAAATCTGACATTTAACCAAAGAATTTCAATGCAAAATGATCTGCAGCAGTAGATTTTATGATAACCTACTACTTGCTGTACTTACTGCATTTTTTAAAGCCCTGTTTTATAGCCAGAGAGGAACACTGACTACACTATACATCTTAAATATATATCTGATGTAACAAATGGTCTTAGGAGCAAAGAAGCAAAGTCATTGTGACGTTGAGTTTTTATAGAGTTCCTCTGTGCTCTCTCTCTCTCGTTTTTAACGTGACTGCAGTATTTTGTCCCTCCTCGGATCCTGTAGGGATGTTGCTAGCCCCGCCTCCAGCTATTGTTGTCAAACTGAAAAGCCAGAGTTGCATCCAAAGTTATCCAGCTAACATTAAATCCTACTTTGTGAGACAGGCCTCAAAATCGTTTTATTGTTGATGTTTAATGTTTGTGTGGCGTTATGTGTGTGTGTGTGTCTTGTCCTCTGGTCTTTTCTATATGTGTTCTTTACTTATTTTTTGTGTGCCTAATTAGTCAGGGTCATCTGTATACTCTGTATGTGTGTGTGTGTGTGTGTGTGTGTGTGTGTGTGTGTGTGTGTGTGTGTGCTTTTGAATTTGAGTCCTTCGACTCGTTTTCCCGTTCGTGAACCTAATGTGTGTCTACATGTGTGCGAATCAGTGTGTCTGTCTTCAGTTTTCGGTCCTACGTGTTAGAAGCTGTAGAGTATGTCTCGTCTCCTCTATCGCTCCTCACTGCTCGGCTCTTGCCCCCCCCCCCCCTCCCTTTCCAGGACAAGACGAGCGCTCTGAGCCTCAGCAATGTGGCGGGAGTCTTCTACATCCTGATCGGCGGCCTGGGCCTGGCCATGCTGGTGGCGCTGGTGGAGTTCTGCTACAAGTCCAGGACCGAGTCGCGCCGAATGAAGGTGTCCACCGCGCGAGCCGCTGCCGCCTCAGCCGCTCAGGCCTTTCACTGCTCAGCCTTAGACAGTGGTGCTAGCGCCCCCTACACAGAGCTGCAGAGCTACGGCCTGTACGCCAACAACACTGTTAAGATATAAGGGCAGAGCACAGCCACGGGGTAGGAAAACGCTGCGATTCAAACCATGATGATGATGATGATGATGATGATGATGATGATGATGATGACATCTGCCTCCTCACCCTCCCGCCCATCTAAACGTGATCACAGTAGGGCCTTTCACGGCTTCCACCGCAGTGCAAACGCTGTCCTGTGCCTCTCTCTACCTCTGCAGCTACCTCGCTCAGTCTTCACGTCACTGATCTCCTGCAGTGTTGTTGAATCACTTGATTCTAAAATTGCCCTCATGCCTGTTTCTTCACCATCTAAAGTCGACATTTTTTAACTCTAGTAGCTGATATGGCAACAAGACTAACAAGTCGTTTTTCTTGCGTTAGCAACGCAGGGTTGCATATAGCATCTTTAGTGTTTACCTTTCGATGGCAGCCCTTTACACTGTATTATATTGACTATATGTTGATATAAATCATTAGTATCAGTCACTTTTAATGGTAGATAATATAAAATATAAACTCAGTAGTTAAATACACATTACACTTTTTTCTTATTTCAGTTTACAAAGATGCTCCCTGTCGTTAAATCCCGTTACTACACTCGTTAAGCACACATTCACAAATGAAGGCATTCCACTTTGCAGCACAGGTATGAAGGCAATTTGAATTACAGTGGTCCATCTATGTACCTCTGTCGCTCTGAGCAGATCTCTCCCCTGCTCCCCTCTCCCTCTTTTTTGCTGACTGTCTCGCAAACGCAGGGCCCATTGTAGTGAACATCCTTTATCTGTATACCATAAGGCAGGCCTCGTGCGGCTCACATGTGTTCCATCTCTGCTTTACCCTCGAAACAGTTTTAACTGTTGTATGTGCACAAATCTGGAGTAAGGACCTGTTGCTTGTAGCGCTCCCTCCTCCGACAGCATGTCGTAGCTGTTAGTCATCGGCTTTCGTGGATCAATTTGCAACAAACAACCTTTGATTCATTCTTCAACATCAAAGCCTCTCGCTGATACACCCTTTGTGTAAACAGCAAAAAAAAAAAAAAAGAAGGATATAAAGCGAAGCAGGGCCAAGACGAGGAGGGATCTGCGACGTTGAATCTCTTGTGTTTTAATCAGCCCACGAAGTGGCACCTGATCAGTATGCTGAGGAGGTTGGCGAGCAGCCTATTAGTGCAGCGGTGCCTTTATGCCGTGTGACTTGAAAGAAACAACAACGCCGTTCCAATTAGAGGCCGGTCTAATTCCAATCCCCAATCCCCACGCAGCACTCGCCGGTCGCTCCACATCTCTCACGCGCTTTGCCCAATTTAATCAGCTATAGAATCGGGGACGCAGGCAGACACCAGAGAGGCACATACACACATCATTACGTGGCCTTTTTTCGAGCCCAGTGGCTTTTATTGCGCTAGACTGGAGAATGGAGCTATTAAACCAATGAGTGAAGCGTCCGCTCCCTTCTTACTGCCCACACTTCACTCCGCTCCTCCTGTTATAAAGTAGAACATTGATGCACATCGGGCCAGCACCATGGTTTACCACCCGCGAATATCACTCAGGCCCAGATAAAGAGGGTGAAAATGAGCACCCTTTGACTCCTAAGAGCTCATTCTGCTCCCGGTTTTCTTGGCGTGCCAGCACCACATTCAGATAGTGACACAAACAGCTGCTTATGCGCATATAGTCATGTAATAAAAGAGAAAATGCATAACTTATCTTTACTCTCCTACAGTAGAGCTGAAAGACCTTTTTCAAGCACATGATTCTTTGCGCTGCTAGCTCTAACTGTTTCTCCGCTCTGATGAGGACATAATGCATGCATGTGTGCAAGGCTAAAACCTGGTGTGTCGACTAATTGTAACCCCTTTGTTTGTTTCTGACAGCAATCCATCAACGACGCCATGCGCTGCTCCACCCTGACCAGGATGAGTGGCAACGGGAGCGGCGGAGAGAACGGGCGAATCCTCGCCCACGACTTCCCCAAGACCGTTCAAACGCTGCCCTGCATGAGCCACACCGCCAGCATGGGACTGGGTGCCTCCGGCATGTGATCGTCACGTGACTGTGCTGGCGGCGGGGAATAAGCAGGGTGGGGCAGAAGAAGAGCACAAGACTCTTAATGACCTCAAAAATCATGGCCGTCTGGTTTGACCCATCCACCCCGACCGGCTGTCAACACGCCCGACTTGAACAAGACTCAACCTACTGCCAAAATGCACTCTCGAACCGCTCCGTACAAACTAACGGACAAGACTTGCGACGTTTTTTTTTATACGTGGATGTTTGAAAAAGAAATATAGGGAGAAAAAAAAAAAAAGAAGTGTGCTGCAATAAAGAAGCCGTCAACGGGGAGTGTTTTTGAATTTTTTTTACGGTGTTCATTTGTGTGAAAAAAGAAAAAAAAAGAACTTTATTCTTCAGTGTGACGCCTGCGCTGTGCCATTTCGACGGAGCTGTTGACGTTAGTCTGCGTGTGCAATATCTTCACCTCCACCGCTGACCTTGAACTACCTAGAGATGCTTTCTGACGGCTGATCATCTTTGCACAGATGTGGCGGAGGAGGACAAACACTTGTGACTGCTGCGATGATGCGATATTGTTTTGGGACACTCCCCGCTCTCGTTCACTCACATTTACACGGCATTTTGGAAGGACCAATTGCTCTGTGTGGCATAGCCCGTTTTTTTATGATAAAGTATTATGATTCACACTGTAATAGTCAAAAGTAGTTTGATTTGGAAGGTCAGCGCCTGTTTAAATCAGCGGTTGACCGGGCTACAAAAAAAAACATGCATCGCTGCTACACCTCATTTAACACATCATGCCTCGTTCTTTGCGCCATATGACCATTCTCACAAATGCACACAGATACACTTATTGCTACTAGGTCATGTGTTTGACCAACGGTTTGACTATTTAATGATCAGAAAAACAGTCAGAGGGCGGATTGAGGAATGAGAAAGGTTACAGAATAGAGAGAAAAACACACTGACGCATTATTCTGTGGCTACGTACTGAGTGACCATACACTGTATTCTACTGTTGTGACATTCATAGCATATCCATTGATATACTGGGGGGTCTATTTGCAGCGCACGTTAAAGAAGAAAGATTGGCAAATTCAGATATAATCTGGAGAAAATATTGCTCAAACTATTGTTGGGTGTGTTGCTGCATATCCCGCCCCCTCCTGTGCTGTATTTTCAGCTGCATTCTGTTTTAATGAAATGGACAGTGCAACTATTCACTCCCAATTTAGTGAGCTCCCCTGCAAGATCGTGCGTGGCCTGAAAAAAGGAAACGTTGGCCTCCTCTGGCGATTGGAACACTTGCCGTGACTGACGGATCCACAGTTAACTTTACCTGTGTTTATCGGAAGTCAAGGTTACTGCTCAGCTGTGGAGCGCTCCCTTTCAGATCAAGTCAAGTCAACAGAAATCAGAGTGGCCAGCCCTGAACGGCAGAGGGCAGAGGTGGACACGGGCAGACAGCCTGGGTTTGACATGCAGGCCTTCAAAGAAAAGTCCCACCTGAAAACATTTCAATACTCGCAACACAAAATGACTATTGGTGATGTACTTTGCATTTCTTTAGTGTTTTATTTTAATATTCCCATGGGTGACTGACCATTGACAACAGCAGAAAACAGACTTCAGGTCATGTTGTGATTTAGAATGAAAGGACAGGAAAAGAATAAGGCTGACATGATTTTATATATATATATATATATATATATATATATATATATATATATATATATTTCCCTTATTATCGGAGACTCCCAATGAAAGGACGTGACAACAATACGTTGGTTGTCATCCTAATGAATATATCATGTTTTTGTGGGGATTTAATACTTTGTTATCTCCCAACCCTGTCTGTGACACTCACCCTAAGCCCATTGATTCCTGGAGAAGACGTAAATAATTATTTAAAAACAGTTCATAATGATATCAAAGAGAACCAGTAACAGTTTTGCACTATGCATCACAGTAAAAGGTACATTCTATGTCTTCTTCCAACACGAGCATCTTTGCCTCTCACCTCTCACGTTCCCTCTCTCCGCCTACACAAATATTCCACTGCAGAGACAGTTCAGCCGCTTGATCACCTGTGTGAACAGAAATCATGTAGGGTATTGAAAATCACCAGCTTAAATCCAAGCAGATGAAGCAGGTTGAGGGGAAAAATTACCAATTGCAGTAATTCATCACAGCAGAAGCCCTGAAATGCACTGAACATCATCATCATCATCATCATCATCATCATCACACTAAGAGTCCAACAGTGTCCAAAGGTGTGATTTTATTTTAAGGTGACTTGAAGGTTGTTGCTTGAAATGGGATTGTCAGTGCTGCCGAGCGCCAGAGGTCAGCTTTAGATTATGTACCGCACAGTCTCGTTCACCTCTGGTTTCACAGCAGAGGCCGAGCGCCTGTACAAAGGCTGCACTATTTTTCTTCTCCCTTGAGTTTCTGCTTTAAAGAATACGGTACCAAATCTGGTACCAAATCTGATACATCACCAAAATTGGCAGTCAGAGTTTACTGAAATCATACATATCTCCACCTATTGTGTATATAAAAAGGCTTTTCTCTTCCCGTAGTGAAAATATTTGTTCCGCTCCCCCACCATGCCTCAGTGTACCTGAATTAGTTGCCTACCGCGTGAGTACTTTTCCTTTCTTCCCTCATCTATGCGTCTTCTTTTGCTGATGTTGTATTAATTAGAACAAGGCACAGCTCTCTTCAGTGAAGGCTTTACCTTCAGACAGATGTTTTATATGCCATAACATATTTGTAAAAAAAAAAAAGAAAAGAAGACAAAAAAAGACACTCAATGTTTGTATTATAAAGGAGAGTTGGGGTGCTGGGAAAGTGTTACACTTTGAAGAGTGTAAAAAATAAAACACACACACTGATGTTGAATAATCTGTAGACGCTAATGTTGTTTAAAGAGTTTATTTCATCTTAATTTCGTTTTGCAATTTCAAAAAGGAGTTCCTGTTGTTGTTTTTTAAGTGCTTGAGATTTAACACCATTTGAGTATTTCTTTGTGGTTTTCCTTTTTCACAGTATTTTACTACTGGAATCGAATCAACAGTTTGTTTACTGGAAACATCATTATTGTTGTTTTTTGTAGACTATGGAAAGGGTGTTACTGAGTTTCAAAATTAAAACGATGGTCAATAAAAAAAAAAAAAAGTAAATGAATACAACTATTAGGATTCAGTCTTTTGAGAAACAATCTTTTTTTTTTCTAACCAAAGTGTCCTGGAAGGAAGTCATCATGCTTTTGTAACAGAATAAAGATATAAACTATTTATTTCTCCGGTTTTATTTCCACAGGAGTCACATATGCAGTGCAGTGATCCAAAAGTAATCTGTCTTATTTATTTTACCAGGAAGTCCGATTGAGATCAGACATCTTTTTTTAAACCAGGCCAAGATAGCAGCCGTACAAAAATCACATGTAACAAACACAACATGGAATACAAACAATCACAATAAAACAGAAGAACAGCTGTTTAACACAGTTGCCTCTCAATTAAAACAACCACAGTCCTCCATCACCACATTCTCAAGAACAAAACATTTAAAAAGACGCATCGCATGACAATTATAAAGAACCAACTTGTGTAGACTTCAATGGTCCTCGTGAGGGTCATGCATATTGGAAAGTACAGACTTTTACACGCATTCCACTCAGACTAATTTGCATCATTATGCAAACATAATTTCCATAAAAGCAGGTAGATAGACTTGCATAGTCAATATAACTACAAGAAGAAAACAGAGCAGAACACTCAGGAGATTATTGCAGAATATGTTTTTTTATGTGGCGAGAGAGAGAAAGAGGACGATGACATGCAACAAGCGTCCTCTGCCGTGTTCAAATCTGGCGCATTTCCGTTTGTGAACACTGGTCTCGTGGTTGAAAAGTGTTTGTCGGAGCCATCCACCTCCCCTTCAGCCCACCATAAGTGGTCTTTCTCAACATTAAATACTACGTCACTAGCTCTGACCGTTGCATAGTCCTGTGGATGCGTTTAATTCGTGTGTCCGCCACGAAAAAAAGAATCCTAATTGACTTTCCATTGACATTGTTTTTGTGACATAGAAAAAACCCGGACAATTTGTTTCTATGTACATGAAACCAAATAATTGCATTGCGTGACTATTTCACAACCTGCCATGACACTGGGCTGGTCTGCCACTTAATTCAGCAGTCATTTTAGGTTTTGACTAAGACACATCGTAAGCTTTTTCTCCTACAAACTTGATCGGACCTTCCCCATAATGCTCTCCCTCCAATGCCACTGCCAGGCAGGAGTTGAAGTTTCCCACTTTGAAGCAGTGCAACAAGTTGTAAAGCACTGATGTATTATCACAGTTGATTTGGCGAACCAGTTGCCTTGACATGGAGCAAAAATAGCAGTCGTTTAGAGTCCAATATTAGGCTTTTGGTCCCCACCAACTCCTGTAGGAAATAGCTGTCTCTTTAACTGCTAAATGCTAACAACTGCCTTCTTTGTCTGAAAACAACAGTGGAAAGTGAGGGTTAAAACGAAACGTACATCACTCGGAAGAAACATGTCATGCAACAATAATTTCTCATATTGTTCAGCCTGGAAGGGGGAATTATTCCTGTTCCTGATAAAGATACAAATATAGAATGTGTGGCGTATTGCTTTGTGTGTGTGTGTGGGTGGGTTACATAGCGATAGCAGGGTGTCATGCTGTGTCACACCCCATGATTAGTGACATCAACAACCGGAGAGGCCCCGCTCTTTCTCCCCCTGACAACCCAAGGCCTGCTGTATAATTATCATCTCTATCTTTCTCACCCAGTTCTGAAGTGTCTCGTTTATGATTCAGAAACAAGGTGTTTGAAGAGACTTATACACTTACTTTAAATGTGATTCCAGCACCATTTATTCACATCACATCAGACATATATAGTACTGTCCTCACTACATGTCTAGATTTGAATTTCCAGTGACTGCCCACTGGATTTCTGGAGTCCCTGGCACTCTGAGCGTGCACCTCAGATGAAATTAAACTTGGGAGAATGAAACCACGTCCCCAGGTTTTAAGTAATCAGTCCTTATCTAAAATGAAATCTGGACGCATCACCTGTGCTGGATCATTTGAAGACCATTAAATCACATCCTAAAGTTACAATGTCCTTTGAAAGTGTATTGTCTTCAGTGTTACAATTAAAAAGAGACGCACTCACCAGTGAAATAATGAGGATGCTCAGGAAAACACCTGCAGGTGCACCGATGACGATGAAGGCAGCAGATACAGTATGTAGGAGTGAATAAGAAATCTTGATGAGAAAACAGAAATGCAAACAAAGAGGCGGAAAGTACAAGGAGAGATCTTGTTCCAAGCTGGAGAGTCATCGAAAGTGATGGTTAATTGTGTCCAGGTGCAGATTCTCTCTTTTATAAGCAGCAGCATCATACAGTGGACACACACACACACACACACACACACACTAGTAATAAGCATATTCCCTAACAGGGACAGTTGATGAGCAAATGGGACGGTTTCCAATAGACCCAGACAAACGTTCTTGTTTTCGCATCTGCTGCAGACAGACATTTCTAACGACAATTTTGCCGGCTGAAAGGACACTAGCAGATCCCATCAGCTGTAGCTGGCTAGCTACTTAAGCTAACGTTAGCGAAATGAGTCGGTAATATTTCCGGCTGACTCAGTTTGAAACGAGTCCCTTGGCTACATACGTACATGAAACCGTGTTAAACGACTGAGGCTAAAGCGGCATGTCCTTGGCAAAATGATTCATGTAGACATGGAAATACACTAATGTTCTTGTAGTGTAGCATAGCGCTAGTGTTAGTTATAGCCTATATGAAAAATTGTTAGGATGTCATTCTAATGTAACTGGCTGCTTAACTTACACAGCCTACTTGGACAAGCAGACCTGAGGTCAGGGGTGTCGTTGAAGCCCTCCTCAAATGTTCTCCAGCCCCCCCAAATAATTTGGCATTATTGGCTTTAAAAAAAAAAAAAGAAGAAAAACATTTTTTTTTTGGTGATGTCATTAAATTAAACTATTGTTTCTCACATGGACAAGTTATTTATAACTCTAACATGCTACATATGTGCGTGCATTCTGGTTTGTATGCTTTCTCCCCCTTCAAATTACAATCCAACAGCTTATCATCATACTTAACGATGTAAAGTTGAAACTGTCAGGTCCATTCTCCATCCATTGTGTGCGGCCCCTTTAAGAATTAGGATTTGGGAGTGACGCGGATATTCTTTATTTGAGAAAAGTTCATATTTGTGTTGTCGAATTTCACTGTGACCCTCAAATTCTGTCTCTTGTGTTATCATATACTGAATGCAAGCAAAACTACAGAGCAAAATCACACTCTTTCTGATTGAACCAATCTATGAACTGTCTGAAACAATGGATATCCACGGCCCCAAATGGGCCCCAAAAAAAATTGCCGGTTTTGCTGGATTGTAAATTTGCCACTTAGTGGATGTGTTATTATGGGGCTTTTTTTTAATGTAAGCTGTGACCGAACTTATCTCAGTTACATGACATGCTAACATTTGTAGCTTACATTAGAGCAGATAAACACACAGTTTGATGAATGTCTTGTTTGTTGTTCTGGATTTTTTAGGGGATTGGAAAGGCTTAAAAAAAAGACACCACCCTCCAAACTCTTTCTTCATACTATTGTTCTTTCTGCAGACCTGACACACACTTCAGCACATGGAGGAATCCAGAGCTTGACAGGTCTGCTGTGCCTAGTTACGCTTGCTAAACTATGATTGGACCATTGCTGCTGCAGTGAACGGTCAATTTCACCAGTAGCCATGCTTCTTTCTTTTCTTTTTTTTTTGCAAAGTGGTACCTCTATAAGATAATACATATTCATATTTAGGATGTAGTGAGCATACAAATAGATACCTGGGACTGTGATTGAGTTGCACAGGGATGTTTTTATATAATGCCGCAGTCAACTTCAATGTCGACACATAATGTTTTTGATATTCCAGGAACCTTTGACCTTGGAGAAGTTATCCTGCGGTTGTGTGTCTGTTACCAGATGCCAGGGCTTGTGAGAATATTTTATATTAAGTCTTAATTTTGGTTGATTTTACTTCAGTTAAAAATATTGTTTGTGTACGTCATGTTGGGGCTTACTATTGATTTTTGCTGTGGGCGTTTTGTTTTATAAAGGAGGTCCAATCCCAAACTATCTTTTTTCTCTTCCTTTGCATTTCAATAACACTGTTTTGAAGAGAGGAGGTCTAACTTTGTTGCAGTGTCTCCTGGCATGTGAGCCACGTTCTTCCCAAAATAGAGGAGGAAAGGAAATCAATAGTGGGGAAGATGCTGCTGCGAGCTTGTGTTGGGGGGGGGATGTCTTGCAGTCATCAGGGAGGTAATGCTTGCTCCTCTTCGGAACAGCTTAAGTAAACTGCCTCAGTCCGTAGCAAAAGGGCAGAGTCACACATATCCTCATGGATGTTCCTCATTACTTTTATCTTGGAAGTCACTTGTAATTCAACTGTCTCTCTCTCTTTCTGTCCACACTTGTCCCTGTTCCCTCAGTGTGTGCTGCGTGCACGCACAATCAGCTGTAGGCAGTGGCTGCACACATTTCTGCGTGGGAGTTTTCCTTCACGCACATATACATGAGCAAAGACATATATAGGCACAGAAATGGACATGGGTGGCCGTAAGCCCGAGCACACACTCTCCGCCCACGGAGATGCTGCAAGACTGAGTTCAATGGCATGTAGCACCTCTCGTCTCTCATCCATCCAGCCCTCGGGTGGTTTCCCTTGGTCTGCGAGACTCGTACTCAGAGCAGGATGAGATCTGAACACAGTATCTAACGGCACATTAGCGACACATGGAAATTGCGTCAGGACAGTCTTAGTGCTCGCTTGATTTACAAACACATATACACACATACTTCTTCCGCTGGACAAAGACTGTTCTTGATTGGCCAAATCATTCACCTGACTTCAGTCTGACTGAACATGCGTGATTCATTAGCTACAGTATGTTACATACTGGCTTTAAGTTGTGTATTTCTGTCCCCTATAAGTGAATGGTGTGGATAAAAGAGCCACACTGTCAATCTGATATGGATGTAAAAAGCTTTAAATCAAGCTAAAGGTCTCTCAAACTAAAACCCCATTTTCATTGTTTCAATTTAAATTAACTGTGCTGCAATGCAGAGCCAACACTACCGAAGAAAGACTCCCCTTCTGTCCACACATACAGGTGGATAGACACGGATACTACACTGGCCTGAGGCAGGACACTAAATTAAATATTGCTTCAGCACTTCAGTGGTCAGTACACACATCAAGGCTCACAGTTTGAAGCTTCACGTATCCCATTAGCTGCTGATTTATAACTCATAATGTGGTTCCATTGCTCGGTAAATGAAAACGTATGAGAATATGATGAGTTATCGTCCAGTTGGAGCTTTATGGGTCCTCCCGCGTCTCTGTGGTGTTGAGGGTCACCCAGGGACCCACTGAAAGGGACAGTCAATCACGGGACAGAGCCTGTTAGTCCGATGCTCTCGAGATTAACTGTCCCGCGTTTGAAATATGTGCTCTCTCATTGTTGGGGGACCAGAAAAGTTGCTCTGCTGCCAGACCTCCCGAAGTTGAGGGAAAACCCGGCGCCCAGAACCCAACTTCTCTTCCTCCGTTTGCCATCTGTCCATCTCGGTGGACGGAGGCAGGCGACGGCCTTGAGGGGAAGATGGATGGGGGTAGTGAGCGGGCGCTGGATTCAGAAAGAGCAGGAGAGCGAGTGAGGGAGAGATGTATGGCAGCCCACATTGCCTCGGACAGAATGACAGATGAGGGGATTATGGAACAGGGCTTCTCTCCACAGTGATCAAAGTTGGGAGGCTCCCTGCACAACCCAGGTAGACTCCCAGCCAATCACTGGTGGATAGGGTCAAAATCCAAGCAGCAGGAAATACCCTCCATTTCAATGTAATATTTCACTCAATAGGCCAGAATTCCCAATTTAAATCTCTTCATTGCAAAGCAATGCTTCAGCTGTCATTTCCATTATTGTGTTGAAAAGGAACAGGTTTTTTTAGACAATAGGAGACGTTTTTCATTCTACCAGCGCACGGTGGGAGCTGTGAGTGGGCAATCGCTTCAGTTTAAGCGGACAGCTTTTTGTTTTTGTTCTCATTCTCGATGCCAGAGTTCACTTAAAAGACACTCGCATCACTATAGAAACATTCTTAACTCTAAATTTCAGCCCTCTGCTTCAGTACCCAATGCATATTTAGCAGGCACACAAATCAAATGTGCCAAGGCAGCCGCATTACCTAAAATGCCTCACTGCAGTAATGACGCATTCAGACTAATGCATTTATCTGCAGTTGGGCGCGAGTGTCCGCGGGGAGCTTGCATACATGCATGAGTGCATGTGCAGGTGTGTATGCATCAGTGTGAGAAGCGTGCAGGTGTGATTGTGATTTTGGTAAAGCCACAGTGTGAAGTAAACCCTGAATAATGGATTCAGCCCCAGTAAGAGTAATCAGTGAACCCTGAGCTCAGCCTATTGAAGTTTAATAACATTCTGAATGTCAGAACACATGACAGCAGAGAAACATAATCCCCTCTCCCTGTAGAGAGAGAGAGAGGCCACAAACTACCTCGCCCCCTCTCTTTCTATCCGTCTCCCACCTCTCTCCCTCTCCCTCGCTCTTGCTCTCTGTCGCAAACTGTATACACACACACACGTCAACACTGGTAAAGCCTTTCAGATTAGCTGGCGTGATTTAAACAGCGTTTAGAGAGCAGTAAATAAGCGAGAGTTCCAGTTGAGCAGAATTCACATATCCCTATCCCCTGCAGGGGTGGAATCAAAGTAACACAACGCCCTCTGTGGCGTCTTTGTGTTTTGGGCTGTGTGACTGTGTGGCCTGTATCAATGTTAAACACCTTTCCTCTGTGAAATCACGACTTGTTTATAACCGAAACCTTGAAAGCCCTGTCAGGTTTCTGCTCAGGTGTTAATGGGACAACGATATTAATGAGAAGTCATGATTCTCTGTGAGGGTACATGGTGAGATCAGATGTTACACCTCTTGATCGCTCACACACACACACACACACACACAAGGTAATCACTTAATAATATTCACACATTTAATCCCACACAAGCTCTTCACATTAGGTGGTGACATGATGTTTTTTTTTTTAAAGATTTGGGATTATTGATGAATAATTAAGCAGTGGTCTAACTGTTTTTTAGGTTTTCTTTCATTTTGTTTTTCCATTCGTGCTCACACAAGAGTGCATCACTGTACTTTAAATTTATCATTGTCATTAACCTAATTTCCAGTAGCTCACAGCTGTATTCAGCTTAAAAGCGCTCTTGAACCCACTCAACACTAAACCTGACCGGTCCAAATGGCAGAAAGACAAAGTTAGCAACTAGCTCCTGAACATAATGGACATAGTGAAGCATTTAGCAGCTAAAGGGCTATACATTTTTTTCAGGTGTTGATGGAGAGCAAAACCGAGCTGGAGGAGAGTGAATATTGGACTTATCAGGTGGCTGAAACATGACAAATCATTCTAACGGTGCTCCCTATTAGCTGGACGTGTAAAAAATAAAAAAAATTTGCTCGCAATTGGCCATATCAATATCAATTTTGCTTTTATAGCTTGTTTCTGCTGCCTCCAAGTGGCCCAAAAAAAACCATTTACTGCAAGTTTGTTGCCATGCGTGTCCCTTGAGCAATATCAGAAGCTGATATCCCTCCAGGGGATCAACTCTTTAATCCTTCTGGTACAGTACACAGCCAAGTATATGAACAATGCCATTGTGTCACAGTCTAAATGTATCACAAGTCTTAATGTCACATTAACATGTGACATTTACAGGTAACCTACGTATATTGATAAGCGCCGTGATATTCCTCCCTCTGGTGATTTCCATAATGAAATGCCAGAAGTTGATTGTTGACATTAAA
Source organism: Anarrhichthys ocellatus (assembly GCF_004355925.1). Classification (NCBI taxonomy): domain Eukaryota; kingdom Metazoa; phylum Chordata; class Actinopteri; order Perciformes; family Anarhichadidae; genus Anarrhichthys; species Anarrhichthys ocellatus. The sequence continues at coordinate 4,504,773 of NW_022280049.1, forward strand.
TAGGGAACATGTAAATAAAGTTACATAAGAAGACAGAACGCAGGAATACTGAAATCGTGGCGGCTAATGATGCCGCTGAATTTGAATGCCTCATTAGCATGAGTTTGCATTAATTCAGTACTTGAATGCCTCTTTATCTCCCTCCATCTCATCCTCTCTCTCTCTCTCTCTCTCTCTCTCTCTCTCTCTGACTGACTGTGCTCTCTCGCATCTGTCTCATCTTCTCCCCACACCATCACGTTTTCTCACTGTCCCCTTTCTAATCTGTAAAACCGCACATTCGGCTCGGCACAGAGAGTGATGACAGGAAATGTCACATTCCACCGCGAGCAGGAGACCATCACGCTGGAATGTCAATTGGCCGACTGGTGTCGGGGTGGAGGGATGGAGGGATGGTGGGATGAATGGGCGGAGGAGTGGAGGATGACAGGAGCGGCCCTGTTCCATTGTGTGTTTTTTAAAGACATGGCGTTTTTTGATGATTATTCTAATCCCGCCGAGGACCTCTCAGCCCGAACTCGGTGCCTTATCTCCCCTCCGCAGTCATTCTCTCATTAAAATACAATCACAGGCCACCAACTCTAATAAACCTTCAACTTCCCCTTTGAAAGAGGGTAAGGGAGGGAGGGTGGTGGTGAAAATGCAGATTACCGTAGGTCTGTCTGCCAGTCCCTCTGTACGTGACATGGGGAACAGGAATGCTGTTTCTAATCACTTCTAGTGCAAAAAGGCCATTTGAAAATCATTGGATTTGGAGGTTGTTTTTCTTAATCCATGTTGAAAAAGGTCAGTCTTTAATAAAGGCTGTGGGGATTATAGAGTGCCGAGTGGGATTTAGGCAGTGTGCACCTTGATTGTTTTTGGTAGCCTTGAAGAAGTGACTTGGAACACATTTCTGAAGTCTTGGGGCAAGTTGTCCAAAGTTAAAATCAAGCCAAGCACTGGCAGGCATGCAGCCTGCAATCCTTTTTGACTACCATATCCCACCTTCTCTAGCGGTGACATACACACAGACACACACACACACACACACACACACACGCAGACACACACACACGCACGCAGACACAGACACACACCCCAGACAGCATTTTAAACCCTCTTTAATCGTGAGCTCAAGTGCATATTTCAACCCCTGCAGCTTGGCTTAGATTCAAACATGGTGCAGTGAAGTGGGCCATGTTTGTCGCCTCCCTCCCAACTTTTGGGGATATCTTATGTGTGTATGTACTCGGACGAAACAATAAAGAAAATGTACAGACATTGTGTTTCTCTAACGGATCTAAATTTACACACATAGCAGCAACTAACCAGAGAATAGCCCAACTAATCAGCCCAAAGTCCAGTCGAGAAGTCAAATCTATAACTGTCATATTGTGATTAATCCAGATAAACAAAAGTTAGCCAGCATGGGAAAAGAAATGTCATGTATTACTGTAAAATGATACTTGGTGTGATATCGTCTCTGAGATAAACGCTGCACGGTGTAAGAAGTATTCAGATCCAAGTTAAGTACAAGTAACTCAAAATTGCCACATTGCAGTAGTATTGTAATCAAAAGCATTGCCTGGATGTGGTCCCAGTAAGGCACATCAAAGTATATCGAAAGTTTTGCTCGGAGTTGCAAAGTACTTCTGCTGGACAAAAAGAAAAAAGACATGATAAACAAAACTATTGTTCCTGAGCTGTGATGATTATGCAAATGTGACTAACGATTCAGCATAACCGCAGTAAGAAGCGCTTCTTTTTCATCTCCGCTAATGACAGTGACAGGAGTGCGAGATGGTAAATTAGTAAAACATCTGGAGTTCGGACAACATCTGCTTCTTGAAAGGTTCGCACACTGACGATGTGTAGCTTGTGTCTGACTGATACTGGACCTCCGCAATGCAGCAACCACTTTTTAAACATTTTCCACCAGCTTTTATTACCTTCTCCCCCTCCAGTCCTTTTCTCCTCCTCCTCCTCCTCCTTCTGAAATCAACAAGGCCACTAATCACCATGCCACAATTATATCTGACAGAAAATTGCAAATCAATAAAGACTTTCTGCCCTTTACAACATGCTGATGATCTAAGTGTGGATCTCTTAGAGATCATTTTGTACTTCAACATCTATAACTTTGTAGTGATATCTATCTCCAGGTCCAGGTCCTCTACACATCCACAACCACTAAGGAGGTGAGCCACTTTGGGTTTCATCCCTTCAAGTAAACTATGAGTGAGCTCTTGCAGTGCTGTTGTTTCTAAAAGTCATTTAGCTTTGTCCCTCAGGCCATAGCTTCCTGTTCGCGTGTCAGAGAATCACCACTGTGCACTTTGCGTACAGACACAGCTTAGAGATGTAAGGAGAGGAATTTATGGAAATAATATGCATTAAAAAAGATGAGAGAGGAGTCAAAGTCAGAGCAGGCAGCTGTCATTGGTAGTGATTCAGAGGTCCATAAGGCCTCTCACTTTGTTCCTAAATTATTCATGCAATCTGTCAATGCTGCTGTCTAGGCAGACTCCTCTCCCCATGTGTTCAATGATGACAGAAATCCTGTGCTATGTTCACTGCTATCTTCTGCAAAGCTCCAGCACATGTTCTTGTGTGTGAGTGTACATGTAAGAGTGTATACTCTACTCCCACTCATGTAGGATATGATATGTATGTATGGCTACGTGCATGCTTGAATGTCTCACATTGTGTTTTTATCCCTAGCTTTAGAATCATTTTGTGTCTTTATTATGCGCTTTAAAGTCTTTGTGAGTGTTGTCATATCTCTCTGTAAGTGTTCCCTCATGCAAAACAGATACAAAACACACATTTGCAAATGAATATTCAGACACAAATGCACACACACACACACACACACACCCACACACACACACACACACCATGCTTACAACCACACATAATGTGTTTTCCTCTTTCTCTCTCATCCCAGTGAGAAGTAGCTTTGCTGCAGTTCCACTTCTCTTTGTGGGGGACTATAAAAGACAAGAAATTCTTCAGATGTTGGAAACCATGTATTATTGAAACTCTCCCTCAAAATAGCCTCCTAAAGTCCCTTAGTGATAACACTAGTGATATATATATATATATATATATATATATATATATATATATATAGAGAGAGAGAGAGAGAGAGAGAGAGAGAGAGAGAGAGAGAGAGAGAAAGAGCAAAACTACAGGAGAAACTTCCTGTAATGAACTTTCACACTGAGTGCTGCTGTGATCACTTGTCAGGACGTGTAGATCTAATGAAGTATATCCAGCCCTCTAACTTTGTGCCTGCTGTGTTTGTGAGTGGGACCACGCGGCTCAAACTGGGACAGATACGACTGTGTGTCACGGTGATCCAGGCCACTGTCACTCAGCATTAGGACGGATTGGTCTCATCTATCAACCACATTTCTTGAAATATTTGTATTTTTATGTCGACTCTTTAAAACTTTACATAAACTCACCAACTTAATAAAGTGTTTTTGGCTTCACAATGTATGCAGCATTTTCTGCATTCCAAACAAATAATGATAAATGAGTCTTCTCATTCACTAAGTGCCTATTTATGAAACGGGAGCAGTGTTTGTTTCTATGCTGATGTCAAGAGGATATAGGCTGAATACACACGCTCGCATGCGCACACTGATGGATATATACAGATGTAGAGACAGACGGTAATGTATTTGCATGCACTCACACACACCACTGAATATTGTCCCTGAGTATACACAGGATGTCTGCGTCCAACAGTGATCTAATTAAGAAATGCCCAGTGAGCAGCTTATCAATGTAATGGTAACCAAGGCCGACCGCCTCGCCTCCATGGCAACCAGACATCAAAATCTGAGAAGGTTCCTGTGCTCGGTGACGCTGAGCTGCAGTTAGTCACTGTGCTGGTGGTGTCTATAAATCATGTTTCAGGTGGAATAAAACACTTATTTTCTGTCTTTCTTTCATCCACGTCACATCTGACTTTTCACTGCTCTCTGTTAATGTGTATGTATGTATGTATGTATATATATATATATCCTTTGTTACAGGGCATACTGTAGTGATATGACTCAAAAATTGAACCTTAAATATGATCTCATCCATGCACAGGGGCGGGGTTTTGGTAGGGGAGTAGCTCACCCAGTAGCTAGTAAGAATTTTGGGTGGTATCTGTTTGATTTGGTGAAACCAAATTATATCGGATGATTGGGACCGAAACTATTTTAGCAATAATCCCCAATTTTTCTAATTTTGCTTATTAACACAAGTCTAATGGATTTGAAACTAATCAGTCAATATGTGGTTGAAGTGTAGACTTTCAGCTTTAATTCAATGGATAAAACAAAAAAAATCACAATAACCGTTTAGGAATTACAGCCATTTTTACACAGCCACTCACATTTTCAGAGGCTCAAAAGTAATTGGACAATTGTCTGACAAACGGTTTCATGGCCAGATGTGCCCTGTTCTGTCACTATTTCATGACAAATGATGCTGACAATAGGTTTTAAAATGTTATATTTGCAGTTGGTAGCTGGTCCTTGGAACTCTCAGCATGTGGACCAAAAAGGTGTCAATGCAAATGAAGGAGGCCATTATTAGGTTAAAAAAATTGGTGTACCTTGGTGAAGAAAAACCCCTTCATATACATCTACTGAAGTCAAGAATACTCTGGAGGAGGTAGGCGTGCCATTGTTAAAGTCTACAATCAAGAGATGCCTTCATGAATCTAAATACAGAGGGTTTACGACAAGGTGCAAACCTCTGGTTACACTGAAGAACAGGAAGGCCCGATTAGACTTTGCCAGAAAACATCTGAAAAAGCCGGAACAGTTTCGGAAAAATATTTTTTGGACAGATGAAACCAAGAATAACTTGTACCAGAATGATGGGAAGACAAAAGTATGAAGAAGGAAAGGAACGGCTCATGATCCGAAACAAACCACATCATCTGTCTAACATGGTGGAGGCAGTGTTATGACATGGGCATGTATGGCTGCCAATGGAACTGGGTCACTGGTGTTTATTGATGATGTCACAGCTGATAGAAGCAGCAGGGTGAAAACTGAAGGCAAAAAGACCCACAAACAAGCAGCAGCTGAAGGAGGCTGCAGTAAAAGGTCTGGCAAAGCATCTCAAAGGAGGGAAACTCAGCATTTAGTGATGGCTATGGGTGCCAGACTTCAGGCAGTCATTGACTGCAAACGATTTTCCTCCAAGTATTAAAAATAATGATTATATTCACAATTATGTTAGTTTGTCCAATTACTTTTGAGCCTCTGAAAATGGGGATGACTGTGTAAAAATGGCTGTAATTCCTAAACGGTTATTGTGATTTTTTTTTGTTTTATGTGCGTAACGGCACCGCGCTCTGACGCGGCACTTCTCAGGGACAGCGGAATTATCAACATATAAGTCCTCCATCAAGTCCGTCTAACATTTGATCGTGTGGTCAATAATGTGGCACAATACTCTTTGGTAGTCCGCTGTTTGGCCGGCAGCGGGCGCTTACAGAAAGCTGATCAGAAGAGTGACACTGCTCTCTTGCTGCGTGTCGATGTTTTACAGGGCCAAACCAACCAATCGGATATTAGTAAAACATGCTTTTTCGATGTAGCATTTGTGTTAGTCGAATTAACAAGGGCAAAATAAAATACTCTATTTTGACCCCAAACATAGAGTATTTGACGATAGGGCGGGTGGAGCATTACAAATATGTATGGATCAAAACGTCACTTGTGGATGTGCTAATATATTGAACTTAAGAGTCAAAGTGCGCGGACCTTTATCTATGTTTTCTATGTGGAAAAGAGGTAGGAGTGTGGAATACGTTGTGAAACAGATGCAGTAAACAATCAAAAGAGTGGAACGTCGGCTATTGGAAGGGAGATTTAAAATTTCTGTTGAGAAAACATTATGCTTTTCTTTACAAGAACGAAAATTGGAACAGAGGTCACAATGTATTCATATCGCAAACAGCTGAAAAGGATAGACTCTTTCAATTTTTAGGAATGTAGTTTGATGCTATAGGCTCACCTGGAATGTATAGGCCTATTGATCAAATGGAAAATTAATGTAAAAAGGCTTTAAATGTGATGAGATGCTTGGTGGGAACAGAGTGAGGATCTGACAGGTCTGCTTTCAAGGTTTGATAAGATCAGTTCTAGATTATGACTGTATGGCATATAGGTCAGCGTCAAAACCTTGTTGGGAAAACTGGATGCAATACAAGCACAAGCATTATGGATATGTCGTGGGGCTTTTAAAACAACATCTGGACCTGCATTGCCGGTAGAAATAGGGGAAATGCCATTTGAGTTGAAAAGAATGCAGATCATAATGACATATTGGGTCAATTTACAAGGACATTTTACAAGAACATGATAAAAGGCCAACTAAGAGCTTTGGTTGGGTTGTTAAGAAGACGGCTAGTGAATTGGGTTTACTGGATAAGAGTTATTCTAACTGTTGTTCTGCCAGCTATTCCTCCTTGGTTACTGCCACAGCCAGAAATTGATCTTGGCCTCCATGAGCTGATAAGAGATGAATGTGGGGGAAACTGTAAGCTCTTGAAGTCATACATCAGAAGGAATTACTATAATTATTTACAGATTCATACAGATGGATCTAAAGACCCGCAGATTGGTAGAACAGCATGCAGCAGCAGCATGTTATGCCAGAATTCAATGTTGAGTGTGGAAAGAGACTCGGTGATGATGATTTATCTGTGTTTGCATGTGAGATGATGACCGTGGTTATTGCCTTACAATGGGTAGAGGATGTCAGGCCAGAAAGAGTGGTAATTGCATCAGATTCATGTGCAGTATTAATGAGTTTGAAATTGTGCCACTCCAGGAGTAGAGAGGATTTATTGTATGAAATACTACAATCAATATTCAGAATCCATCAAATGTGGTCGTCTGTTCATTTTGTGTGGGTCCCTGTTGATGGGAATGAGAAGGCGGATAAAGCAGCAAAAGGGCTTTGAAGAGTGGGAGAAATAACATTAATGTAAATATAAGTCAGAAGTTAAAGTGGACAAATCAAAAAGATATATGGCAGAATGAATGGAATAAAGGGAGTAAAGGAAGATATCTTTAAAAAAAAAATGAACTATTGGGACGGAGGATCTAGTGGACGAAATAGGAAAATAGAGAGTATTATAATAAGGAATGGTCATACTGGTCTTAACAGTTCCCTCTGTGTTACTGGAAAGCATAATAATGGAAAGTGTGAATTTTGTGAAGAAGAAGAAACTGTGGACCATGTTTCATTGTTCTGTCACAAGCACGATTTAGCGAGAGAAGTTTAAAAAAAATGGACTAAAACAGATTAGACAATAAAGTGTCATAAAGAAAGGTTCTCGTGACAAATGTTGGAAACTTCTTCTAGAGTATTTAGGCTCAACGACACTAATGAATAGAATATGAGAAAAGTTTTTCCCCGTTGGTCTGTTTAATTATTTTCTTTGTTTTGTTGTCTGATGAGAGTCTGTAGATCCTGAGTCCACACTCCAGATTAGTGGGTGGCGCTAATCTGCACCCGGAAGCTGTTTGCCAACCGCCATTAAAAGCAAAAGAAGAAGAAGGTCCGGTCATCGTTATGAGGTGCGCTCTACACCTGACAGCAGTGTTGCCAACATGGCGACTTTCTCGCTAAATCTGGCGACTTTCCAAACCTTCATGGCAACTTTTTTTGTCAAAAGCTACTGGCGACAAATCTAGCTACTTTTTCTGGTGTTGTTGGAGACTTTTCTGGTGTTTTGACTCTGACGTGAAAGCCCCTCGCGCAGCAGCCCCAGCTGCAGAAAGAGGAGACCCACATTCTCCGTGTCCAGACTGCAAATGAATCGCGCATGCGCAAAGCCGCCGCTGTTCCCGCCTCTCTCCTACAGCGCTCATTACAATTATACAAATTCGGCGATGACGTCAAATTAGCGACTTCTAGCGACTTTTAGGACAGCCAATAGCTACTTTCCTTACTGAGGAGTTGGCAACACTGCCTGACAGGTGTAACCGCGGGGGGGGATGACGTCTACATTACGTAGACTACAGGTATGTACAGAGGTATGTCCAGGAAGGTTGAATGAAGTGAAGACTCGTAGAGCAGCACTTCACGTGGCCAATGAGGTATGCAAAGTTATCTGTTAATACATTATGCCTGTAACTATTGGAATACACGAAGGGGTTAGCCAAATGCTAATATGCTAGGGGAGTCTACATGATGGCAATGCTAATTGCTAATTTAGCTGTAAGCGTAACAGAAGAGAAATTAAAGTTAAAGAGAATTTAAAAAAAAAATTAAAAATATATATATATATATTAACCTATCCTCATTTTAACTGTTGAGTCCAATACACACTTTAAGGTTTTTTTTGGTTCGCCCCAAAGAAGGGGAATATTTAAAAAAGTTTTAAAGTGATTTTAGATGTTGAATATTAGCCAGAATGTCTAAAATATGTGGAACATTTTATAGTTTGAATGGAGTTTTTCTACGTGAATGTTTGAGTGAGTAGATAGCAGATGAAAAAGTATAAATTTGTGTCAATTTTAAACATTCCGTCCATTTATTTGAATGTTTACAAAGTTAAATCACGATTCCAACATGATCTCACTACGAACATCCGTAACGTTGCGTCATTATTTCCTCCGTCTTCTGTAGTTTGGGGGCTACGTGTTTTAATCAGTTTGAATGACGGCATGAGAGGGGAGATGGGGAGGGGGGAGCCTTGTGCTTGTTTCTCCTTTTTTTTCTTTCTTCTTTTAAACAAAACTTTAGTTTTCAGACTGTGAAAAGTGGACGGGTCCAATGCTGCCTTCTGAAGAAGTGGGGGGGGGGGGGGGGGGTGTCCCCTGTGTCACCCCCCGTAAAGTTCCGCCCTTGTCCACACAGCGTTTGCTTCTGCCGTTTCTATTCACACCTCTCCTTATCTTCCAGACGCACCTTTGCTTTGCAACAAACTTAACTCCCCGCCTCCCCCGAGGTGACGCACGCTGCGACTTGCCGCTGGGGAAATTATGACCACTGTGCGATGAAATGATCTGGACTGATATCACTGTATTTACTGAAATGTGCGTATTTGTCGGATTTGGCTGGCCTCTGAATCACTCTGTCCTCTTATCTAGTTGTCCACCCCGAATCCCTTCTCCCCACTTCTTCTGCATCCTCTCATTTTTCTTCCGCTACTTCCTTCATCATCTTTTATCGCGACCATTATCCTCCTCAACGTCTTGAAACTCGTAGATTTGATCTTTCATGCTGTTTTTCATTATTTAGACTGGTCGTTATTCAAAAGTTTGCCCTCCCGTACGTCTCCCAGCTTCTTCTCATCCTTTTTATTTAAGCAAAAATATTTGTTCGGAAGACTCGCCTGATTTGTTTTCCGACTGCCTCAAGTTCTTGCAAATGTAGAACTTCTCTCTGTGACTTGTAGTCTGTTGATTTAATTTGATTTAATTTGATTTAATTAAATTGTTGGCCACTTGAGGGCAGTCATGTTTCTGGCCACCTGATAATTGCGAGTCCAACATTAACTCTCCTTTTCTGTTTCTGTCGTCCATTGACTCCCGAGGGAGACATCTGGCTCTTTAGCCGCTCCTACAATAAGCTAACTTTGTCTCTCTGTTGTTTATTGGTGCTCTGGCAGGTAGCGTACGGTAGGCTAGAGGTTTGACATTAAAAACAGCTGCCGGCTTCGCCAGGATTATGGGGCAGTAAAGGTGTAAACCGTGAAACGACACAATCGTCCCGAAAGATGCCAAAACTCCCGAGCTCGATGAGGGGAACTGTGGAGTTGGGTGATATTTCTCTAGCTTCAATGATGGAAGAATGATCTCATTGTATGGCAGTCTAACATGTATTCTCTATCAGCTTGTTCCAACTCGTCATTGAAAGTGATGTGGACACTACAGCTACACCCCTCCGTAAAGCGGAAATATTTCATACTTGGAAACTTGAGGTTTATGTAATTTAGCCCGGAGCAAAACAGCTGGACTCAGACACACATGAGTAGACGCCTCCAAACATGTATTGTTTGCACAATGCAACTTCCAGATGGGGAATCGGGCACACACACACACACACACACACACACACACACTCGTAGCTTTTTTTAAGACCGACTCTGAGAACGTGCGGCCATTATTGCGTCTGTCTCTCTCTCTATGTCCTTCAGATGCACAACACGCCATGCACACGGCCCCCATGATACCACTGTGAGGGCCGCAGGATAGCAGCAGCCCCACAGCCAGGTGTGCGTCTCAGCAGGCGGCAACTACGAATCAGTGAGCAACTTGGGTGACATCGCGTCTCCTGCAGTGCCTCCGCTGCTTCCTGTTTCTGCTGTCCTTCATCTCTCAGCAGGCGATCCCTATCTGCTTCATTTGTTTTTTTTATGACTCACCCAGCATGTAAAAGGACTCTCTGTTGCCTTCTTTGTAGTGGGGCAGAGTAACATCTCATCCTCATGCGACGTGGAAGGTCAAATTCTTCTTCTTCTTCTTGTTCGCCTCACAAATCATACGTTTACGGCTTGGATCATCAAGTGTCTTCTTTGGAAGGAAAGCAGAGATCTCTCAGAAGAAGACAGGAAAGCGTTTCATTGGCAACACAAAGCTTCTGGAGGCAGGTGGCCAATGTGTTTACCTTGGCTCTCTGAGGCACTGTCACACCAGAGCGTACTCATGGGTTTATCATCGTGTTGACACTCAGCGGGATTATACAAAGACAGAAACAAGCAAAGTTTAACAGCCTCAGACCCGCAGGAGAACACACACACACACACACCATGAAAGAAACTCCAATCCTCCAAAGAAGAGGGATCTTGAGCACTGCAGAAAGCACACACACACACACACACACACACACAGATTTGGCCCTCTTGAGCTTGTTCCCACTATCTCCTCCACTTCACTTCAATTCACCACACTTACCTTCAGGGGGAATAAGCTCCCTGCATCTTGTCTTTCAGGCTGGGTAAGGTAAACAAAATGCTTTTCACTTGAAAGACAAAAGTTTCTCAACTTCCTAATTGATAATCCTGCTCTTGTTTTTGTTTTCTCATGACAGCGGCGTCCTCTGACGATGCCCTCTGTGGCTCTCTCGCTTTTGTTCTGCTGTAGCCTATAAAACACAGTCTAGTCTATTTTAGTGGAGACCCCAGCGAGTTGTTCCATAATTAGGAGGGATCCGAATCGCACTCATTTGCTTTTCAGGACTGGAACCATTATCTTAACGTCTCTCCCCGACTCTTACCTAACACAAAAAAACAGCATATCCTCCTGGTAGACTGTTTTCCTCATCCGTCTATCCCTGCGAGGGGAACTTGGCCCTCTTACCAACGAACGCGCCCACAAACCAAACGCACACACAGCCGCATGCCAGGTCCCCCCCCCCTCTCCCCCCTTTTAGCTATAACTCCTACAAAACGCCTGTCATCCTTGCTCAGTCATATGCACGCGGGGAGTCAGCACAAGCCGATGGATCAATTTAGTACAGAAAAGCTGTGGCATTCTTCAAATGTAATGGGCTTTGATGTCGACGCTGAGCTGCATTACACACACCCTACTGAAGCCACTGAAGCCTCTTTTCATCTGCCTGCTTCCCATGCAGAGGACGCCGGCAGGAAACGTGCCTCACTTCTGCTTCTCTGTTTCTTTTTCGTGTGTGTGTGTGTGTGTGTGTGTGTGTTCTTCTTCTCCTGCTTGGAGGAGTGCAGTTTGTGGTTCGCACATCCTCTTTCACTTTCACTAATTTATGTTCCTTTCAGCTGCATGGGAAATAGCTACTTCCTTCCCAGCTTGTTTCGTGTGATTGGTTCTCCCTGCCAGCCAAAATCTCCCCATTGACCCTATTGGTGACACCAACATGATCATGTTGAGCCTTTATGCAACTCTTATGAGATTTCTCTGTTTCTGCAGTAGGAGTCCATCTGTGTGACACTATACTGTCCCTCCACAGTGACAGACTGCCCCCTTGTGGACAGTTAGTTCATAGCATGTGTTTGCATCGAGTTGTTTTCCCTTATGGATCGGTTTGTTCACATTTCTTTGATTGTGTTGTAGTGAAGATGTTTAAAAGTTATTACAAGTCTGCATTCACAGAGGGATGTGAAATTGAGTTGTTTTATACATCAGGAAAAGATAATATTTCAGATATGCGGCACATGAGGGATCATAACAAGCAGCATGATTCATAAATAGGTACATTTCTTACAATAAAGTCGAGTTAAATATAATCATCCAATCGGACATTCGCTGGGAATACCCATTCTATCAATGCTAATTTGAATTTCTAACCACAAGAGTAAACCCGAGGCTTCTTTCACTCCTGCAGCTGCAGCACTTCACCGTTCTCGCAGTAATTATAACCGTTTCATTGCCAAACGTGTCTCGCTATCGACATGCGAGACACGTCCCCCCCCCCCCCCCCATTTCTACCAATTTCTGTCATGCTGTGAATTGCAAAAGATCCCACCATTTCCATTTGGCTTGTAATTTCGCCTTAATGACCGAAAAATTGGTTCGCATGACGGTTCAAATTGCTCAGACACTCAACGGGCACATTAAATGAAGACGACGCAGGATTTTGTTTTGAAAAGCTTTATTTATAATAACATTTAAAAAGTCATCCAGGGGGGCAAGCGAATAAACAATAATACGATCAAGATCATTTACTGCCCTTGGCTTTGAGGTGGACTGAATACAAGTGAATCAAACAGAAATTGCTTCAGTTTCAGTGTGTTTTAAATGTGTTGGTGATCCGAGCACAGAGTGTAGGGAACAACAACGCGCGTCTCTCTGGTTCATACTGTCCACGGACCGGTCTGACCACACCGGCCAACATTTCCTGCGAGCTGCGGCACACGGCAAGAACACACCACCATGGTGCTTTTCTAGTGTAAGACTGGCTCTCACGGGCCAATCGCTGCCAAGAACGGGTCACTTATAATGCTCCGTGTTCTGCATTAGAGAATGTGGATTTGGTGCAAATTGTTTTTAACTGTGTTGGACATTTTCTGCTCAATGATACTGAGTGCATGAAAAGTCCTGACTGTGCTGAGAGAGGTTAGTTTTCAAAAGATAAGGCAAATTAGACATTAAATTGGCCATTAGTTGGATCAAAACCATGTGGGCTACAATCGTTTATTTTTCAAATGTATTTAGCATTTTATCAGGATGTAAAATCGCACATTGGCGCAGAGATTAAGTTCAGTTTGAAACAAAGTAAAACGAATATGAGACCGATAACTGTGAACCACATACATCACTATTGTATTCAATAAATGCGACAAGTACTGAAGGAGACGCACAGAAATATGCGTGATTTGATAAAAGAGAGAAACAATAAATGCACAAAATTAGTAATTGTGCAAAAATATTTTCTTCTCCGATGAGATGCCCAACAGGCTGCGGGGCTTGTAGTCGTGCGTTTATCACAAAGAGGCCGCTCATTCACAAAACTTCGATAAGAATCTCAATCCTTTTTTATTTGAGTGTGAGGTTTAATCGTGTCATGTAGCACCGAGAAACTGACCTTTTTCTTAAGGATGAGTATCTTTTTTTTTTTTTTTTTCAGGGAAATCAACGATACTAGCTTTGGAGACGTGTTGTGATAACTGGCACATTAAAGTCTTTGACGCCAATTTCAATCACGGACGGCTTCAAAAAACATCAGTAGATATTAACTGAGGTTGATTAACCAATCTTAAAAAGATGGTAAAAAAGGTTATTTGACCTCAAGTAGAGTGTAAGTTCCCAGGTCAGCGTTCAGTGGTTAGTCTGTGACGCAACCAATGCTGCCTCAGAATCCATCAGTCCATCCGTTGCTTCGCCCTTTAGTGGGACTATTGTTTTGTGCGTATCAAGTCTCAAGATTCCCCCTTTTTATTCTAAACGATATCTACAATATCACACGAGCAAGGCTGCTGTTCTGCATCACACAAACTGCTTCCATCAGTGCGTTTGCTGGACTATTTCTTTGAAGTGATATGTTGGCCGTGAAAAGATGGTAGTTCAACGTCCACCACACGAGAAGGCATGAGGGTTGAAGACCAACGTCGGAGTCCGTGATGTAGACAAACAAACGAAGTGACTATTTAGCTTACTGTTCCTTGAAAACACACAACATAGAAATATCGATGGCACGTTTATTAAAGTAAAAAATAAACCCAGTTAAGCCTGTATTTGTTAGTAAATTAACTATACGTAACATTGCAGCTTCAACATTCCATGGAATGTAGCACTATATCAACACAAATCAATGGCAAAAAAAAAGAAAAGTGCATCACATTATGTGGTGTAGAAAACTCTAAGACTTGCCGGTCTCTTGGCGAGTTGGCCCAGGCACTCAAAGGCACCATCACTGGTGGTTTACAGGGGGCCAGTCAGACGGGGAGACGCAGCAGGGGCCCGACGCAGGTGATGCGACCTACACAGACGCACAGCAGTCTGACCCTAGCTTAATTATATCACAACCATCTCCGCACAAAGACATGTCGAACACTGTCGAGAGAGCCTGATGCGACGGTAGCGAAACACAATAGCACGCTATATGGAGATAGGCGACGGAGAAAGAAACACGACTCATTATTTACAGCCGGTACACACACGCGTGCACACAGCGCTGCGTCCATCACCATACATCATCACACCGGCTCGTATTGTAAAACAAAGCTGACTGCGTCTCCTCATTGCCGTCGTTTCACTTCACACCAGATGATGACAAACGGGCATCCAGAGAGACCTCCAGCAGTCACAGCAGCAGCTTTCATCCATGTGGAACTATAAATTATTGCAATATTTAATACTAAATAGGGATCATTTACGTTTATTCAACAGTATAAAATAAGCCATCGTCAATGGCTGCCAAGGCCAATAGATGGTAGCAGATCAAATGTAAGTATTACAAGTAGTGCCCTTCAACAATATCCTAATAACTTTAATCCTGCGGTGTGCAAAGTCCAAACGAAGCTATGTTAATGCCGGTCTGATTTGAAGAGGCAACACATGACGGTGCAGTACACTGTACTAGCTTTGCTGATGCGGCTTGTTCATGATAAATAACAGTGACACCTAGTGCCTATTTTCAGCACCATTATCTGAAGCTGATTTAGCCGATCAACAAACAATAATTTAGCACTTTTGACCTAAATAATGAGCATCGTTGGTCAACCCTGTAGTTGTTACTGTTGCAGCAAGTCCAGCGTGTAATAAGAAAGACCTCTGAACCCTTGAATTCCTCGCTTGAAGAAAAAAAAAAAAAAAAAAAAAAAAAAACTTGTAAGAAAGATAACATGCAAACAGCAAAAACCCAACTTTGTACAACTGCAGTTTTTTTTTTTTGTTTTTTTGCTAAAATCTTTCTGCTATAGACCCTTTTACAGCAGACGTCATCAAAGGTATGCGTGCACACGTTGGCAACGGAAGAGGCGTTTTGCCCCGAGCCATCCAGATGAGTTAGC
Source organism: Anarrhichthys ocellatus (assembly GCF_004355925.1). Taxonomy (NCBI): domain Eukaryota; kingdom Metazoa; phylum Chordata; class Actinopteri; order Perciformes; family Anarhichadidae; genus Anarrhichthys; species Anarrhichthys ocellatus. The sequence goes on from NW_022280049.1 coordinate 4,520,212, forward strand.
GAGCTTTAAATATTGACTTAAAACTGTTGCCAGCATCCAAACGTTTGGTTGTTGCATGTTTTGGTTGTCAGAATCGATATTCCAACAGCAGACTCAATAATAGCAATAGTTATTTACCATATTTCAAAGTTTAATTGGAAGGCTTTCACTGGGACACCTTCACGTTCCTTTTGTGTTTTTCAACGGCTGCCGTCACTGCGAGCAACCACAGACGCCGAGAGTCACCAGCTGACACGGTCACTCGTTAAACCGCAACACTGCCGACTTCTATGGCTGCAAGCTATTAAACATGTTGACTACCACTGGACTGTTTAAAAAAAAAAAAACGACTGCTTTTGTTGCCAAACCGCGTGCGCACGCTTACGTACGTCCTCAATCTTTACAAACTGTAAAAGGGTGTATTGATAGACCAGGTTGATTTGGCATTGGGCTGTGACGTTAAGATTCAGAGGAGGCCCAACCCCAAACTCTGCGGTGTGGATGCATTCATTGGTTTCCACTGACTCTCGGCTAAGATGTTGTCACAGTACCACTGAGCTGTGGGGGTCTAGCTCTGAGAGAAGTACTCCAGGACGAGGCGGAGGTGTCCCAAGCGGTCTTTGAGCGAGGACAGAGACAGGACAGTGGTTTGATAGGCGGGGTCCAGCTGGAGGACAGACAGCAGCCACCAGCACCAGGCCGGACCGTTGGAGGAGGCCTAGAGGGATGGTAAACAAAGGATTAGAATGGAAACCTGTTGATCAGGACAATGCATCACGTACCACACCAGCCCATTAGCCTTGTTTTAGTACGAATCACTTGACATTACTGTTACCCAACTGTGGTAGAAAATGTATTAGATGTGAAGAAATGGATGGTCACCGACACAGCAACAGGCTACGAGTAATTTTCAATGGAAGTCTGTGTGTCAGCCAATGATATGTTTTTGTTTCGCTCCGCTCCGTTCCATAGAGAAAACAGCCGTGGGCCAGTTCCCAGTACTTTTTTTTTTTTTAAAGCTACGCCAACAAGCGGTTGAGCAACACTTCAAGGAAGCCGGCCACGCTTTAGTTGCTTCTGTTGCCGGTAGTGAGTGCATGGCATCAACAGTCCTTCACATTTGGCATTCTTTATGTAAGCAGGCACTGGGTATCCAGAAGGTTAGATAAGATGTTGATAGTCCCGACTCCCATGGTAAAGAAGTCTGGGCCAAGGGTTACAAAACACACATTATTTTACAGCTGAGCGACTGTAATGTTGCTTTAAGCTTTTGGTACGTCTGTGTACACACACACATATATACATATACATGGTTCTCTGATCAGATCTGTGTCGTAATAAACGCATTCAAGAAAGGACAACTGGGGCTCATCAAGCTATTTATCTAAATGAAGAGTGACCTGAAGTTTTCCACATCATCTTTTCATGCATACTGTAATGTTTTGGATCTCTACATTGCGTCTTTCTCACCTTCCAATAAAGCCAATGTTTTCCATTGAACTGAAGCTACTTCCCTGTGAGCATCGTGTCTATTTTTACTGTTGTTGATGTTTCCACCGTGCAGTAATGGAGCTCTGAGTGCAGTTATTTTCTTTGTGCAGAATTACTTATTGAAAGCTGGATTTAGATATTTTTCCATTCCATGCTGAAATGAACGGAGCATGGATAAAACTGAATTTAAAGAAAAATAACAAGAAAATAATGACAGGCAGTGGTTTGTAGGAATGTTTAGTGTCCATGCTTATTAGCCACTAAATGCTGCTCTGGTCAGCAAGGAAACATTATGACTTCAGTGGTTCCTGGATACGGTGAGAGACATTTGTTGTTACAGTAAAAAGCCCAACCTGAATGTTTTCCTCCTTGTCTGGCATGGTGCCGTACTGTCTGTTGATCTGCTCGCGAATGCGGTTGCCGAGGCGCTGGTACCAGTCCTGAGCCTGCTGGTACACGCTGTCGTGGAGGTGCTCCAAAAGCTCCAACTCGCCACCATCAACCTGGACAAGAGAAGAGATAAGAAGAGGTTGTGATATTTTCCTTGTGCATCTTCTTTGAATGTTGCTGTAGTTTAGCGATCCTGACCTTGAGGTCCTCCAGGTACTCGATATCAGCGGTGTGGTAGCCATCTCGCTGACTTCTCTTGACCACTTTGAATCTGTTGCCTCCCGCTGCGTCCACGTAGGACCGGCCATCGGCCAGCTGCTCCAGACTGTTGATTTCCAACATGCACCCATAGTCTGCAAACCTGAGGCAAAACCAAGTCTTCAATCCGTAGTACCTTTTATTTATTAATGGGATTTTTGGTGTTTTCAGTCAAAACAAAAATGTAATATTCATCTTCGTTGAACAAAATCCGGATCATTTTGAGCCAAAAATGTATTCAAACATTTTATATTATGTGCGCTTTTTAGGGACAACTACCGTATGAAAGAATACGAGTACATACATTTTGTCTATTTTATAACCCCTGATTGATCAAAGATACGGATACCGTTGCTTGCGAATCACTAAGGTGATTAATCTCTCCAACACCACACAATGACTATGTTTACATGTGGGCTATGCCGTTATTATTCAGGTTTTAGGAGCATTCTTTGGACATGTGTACAGCGCATTCGGAATATGCTTCTCAGTCGGGGTTTTTACGGCACTTTACTACACATGGCCTCGTTCCTGTTGACGACTGGCTCTGTGTGTTGAACACAAACCAACTAGTCAGTCGTTTGCAAAGCTGGAGTAGAGATGCATGCCCTAAAGAAAAGCCCACATTTCTGAGGAAAGCAAAATGACTCGAGCGGCAACCTGCCATACCACTTTTCCATCGTGGCTTAATTGACTTGATAAAGGACTTGTTAGGCCATCGACCCGTCAAAACGCAGGCGAGAATGGCGTTGACGTGGGATTCACTGGTCCCAGTGATGAGGAGGCAGCTTGGGGTAATTTTACATTAATTGGAATGTGCACGGCTGCATGTAAACGGGAATATTAGCGGAATATTCATCTTCATTGTATTAGGAATATTGTCTTTTTCAAAGTAAGGGTAACAATTTGAATATTTGGTGCATGTAAATGTATTCAATAAAGCAGGGCTTCATGGACTTTAAAAAGTGTTCAGAAGTACTTTTCTTTTTTGTTTTTTTTACCTGCACTGTCCACACAAAATACCTCATCTTGGTATAAGCTCAGCAAAGTGTCCCGTCACTGCAATTAATGTTGAAGAGAAAGGGGGAACTAATCTCACAAGAACTACTGAAACGTGTTTTAAACGAGGCAGACTTAGACAAACTGCATAATCAATGAGTTTCAGCAACAAAATGCTTTCATACATTATTTTGCATATTTCAATATTAGTTTAGGTAATAATCGTGCCTGATATTTAATGCACCATTACGACATTATGTACAGGGGAACGAGGAACACATATCTGGTGGAGGATGAAAATATCCAGCAGCTCTCACACCAGATTGGTGACCATGCTGCTATTTACCACCCACTCAGGATCACTTCTGACTGATATAACTTTGCCCAATGGGCTGTCTGCTTGTGCTAGCCGTGCTGACGATCCCGTCAGGTTCCACCTAGCTTGCTGCAAAGCTTCACAGTTCGGTAAATGTCAAACACGGTCTCTCCATGCTCCGAAACCTGTGTGAATGTACGGGGCCTTTACCTCGCTTGGTTCAAAACTGCCTATATTTTGATGCGGCAAACATTCGGACATTATTATCAACCCAAATCCACAATTCTCAATTAAATAGGTTGCTATAGATAATTAAAACCAAAAAAAGAGTAAATTGCATACCCCTTGCCATGCTCATAGCAGCACATGCCAAACTGTTTGGTGCCAGTCTCCATGCAGCGGCGCATCATCAGCCGATATCGAGGCTCAAAGATGTGCAGCGGGCACGGCACTCCAGGGTAGGCCACCGTGCAAACAAATATAGGGATGTCTGTAGTTAGACTACAGAAGGAGGAGACAATAAATACAAATAAATAAGGGACAGAACTGTGAGGATAAGGCAAGGTGTAAGTTGCTAGAATGAAGTGTAGATCGCGTGAGGTGGGTGCGTACTTGGACAGTTCAGCCATCTCGGTGTCATGGACCTGTTTCCTCTCAGCCAGCGGGGAGGGAAAAAGGCGGGTCATGATGTCCTGAAGCAGAACTGTGGGGTTGTACTTCCTGTTTTTGAAGTACTGGGAAGAGAAAAGTGAAATCAATCAGCCATAATAGCAACATTATGATGCTTATGAGCAGACCTGGGAGGGTTACTTTAAAAATGTATTCCGATACAATTACTAATTATTACCTGTTAGAAATGTAGACGGTAAACCTAATCAAAGTACCACAATATTTTTGCAATAGTTTGCATACTGTGTATGCCAGTAGATAAATGTATAAACACAGTTGTTATGACAGTACTGTTTATCATAGGTGTGACCGTTTGTCACCAGAAAACAAAACATAGGAGTGAGGAAGCAGGAAGTTGTCTCGGCCTGTACCTTTATGGGAATTAAGCAGATGAGTTGTCATAAAAATCAAGTAGGATAGTAGAAACATATTCATGTTGTTAAAAATAGGCATATGAAAGTGTCTGTAGGTGGTTACCTCTTGTAGTGGCTGTTTGCAGAGTGGACAGCGGAGGTTGTGGTCCAGACTCCTCTCTATGCAGTTTTTACAGAAGGTGTGACCACAGGGAGTAGTGACTGGCTCAAAAAACAACCTTCAGACGACAGAAGGAGACATACGTTAACGTCGAGTAAGGACATTCGTGCTATTTGCACAGCGGCCGTACGTCTGGTGAGTGTTTGTGCGCGTCTAGTGTAAGCGCGCTAAACATTAACCAGCCAGAGAGGAGGATAGGGTCAACCTGATGTGACACCAGAGCAGACAAGGTACAGACAGCGATGCATTATTGATTAGAGCCAATGCACCGGGACACCCACCTAATGCAGAGAGGGCACTCAAAGTCCGACACGGTGAGAACTCCCAGAGTTTTCTCTCTGCTGTGACCGCTTTCACCTAAGAGACAGAAAAGAGACTTTTAAGCGCTGATGATGATTTTGCCCCGCTGAGGAAGAACTAGTAATTATTATGCAATTTTCAAACCATCTGGTGTTGTGGTAAAGCTGTTTGTAGCGACGATGATTCACGATGAGGACAATTTATAACAAATGTGTGTCTGCGTGCGTACCCCTGCCATGCCCGTCGTCCCTCCTCATCATCATCTCCTCGTCCTCTTCCGCAGCCGGGAGGAAGGAAACAGCTTGGCAGAGGCTGAGGCAGCACTCGGTACCCGTGTTGTGCTTCATCGTGGAACCAGAGAGACGCGCAGTTTTGTAAGTTAGGGTTTACTGTTGCATTTCAGCAGCTAACGGTTCTAACCAGACACTAGAGTGCACATGAGAGCTCACCTGGTGGGCCTCTCTCCCCTCGTTTCCCTCTCCGTCATCCCCGCGTGGACGTTTGAGGCCCTCGGGGTGAGTCGGCCCCTGAGAGCCGCTGAGGCTGGTAATGGGACAGGGCCCTTTCAAGTACTCGGACACCACTTGCAAGAGGCAGGACACCTCGTCCGGCACTGCCATGCCCTCCACCTCCAGAATCTGCCATTTGAATTCATGGCGAGATACAAATGAGTCACATAAAGGTATTATGATGAATGATCAAATCAAATGATAAAAAGCCATTGTTGGTCATTTTGGAATACAATTTAAGTTCAATGTGGATGTATATATTGGATTCACTTTGCATGTAAAATGCATTGAACCTAATTTCTAAAATTAAAGATGTATTAAATTGAAATGACTGTGGAAGTTAATATTTTTTAAGAAGTTAATTAGTATCAATACTAAGATTACAACCAACACTTCTAGTACTACTAATAAAAATGGAAAATTACAACAATAATTTAATAGTTAAATATACGTAGGAAGAATAAATTCACACGACCAAAACTTCAGAAAAATAAAAATTTAACTGAAAATAAATGTTTTTTAAGCAAAGCAACAAAAAAAAAAAACCTAAATCTTTGGCTTCTAAACATATGAACCATAATGTGACCTATAATGAGAAATCAGACAAGATTCCATCTATTCTAACCAACACAGACTCATCGTTTATGGAACCGAGTGAATCGATCTACTTACAAATGAGCACATGATGTGTCTGATAGCAGTGCTGTGAGCTAATCGGTTCATACTGCAGCTCACACTCTAAAAGGCCAAAGTCTCCCGAGTAAACTTGTTCCTTGTCGGTCTCATCAGTTTGCAGGGGGAAAAACAACAACAACAACAACAAAAACGTGGAATTGTATCAATCTATACAAACGCTACCCTCAAACAAACCTTCTGGATCTGGCTCTTTGCAGGGACAAAGTCAGCTTGAAGTTTTAGGCAACGATGGAACTGGACGAGGGCGTCCGTCTGCTGACCCATTTCCAGCAGCACAGTCCCTTTACGAAAGAAGCCCTGCACAAAGAGAGGACGTCAGCACAGCGCTGCCTGTATGGACGAATGAGGCGTCTAAAGCGCCTCGCTGCAGAGAACACAACACTTCTACGCAACGTCATCAATCTGAATTACCTGAATTGCGTCGTGGCATGATATAACGCTTATCATATTTGTTTTCCTACTTGTGAATAGTAAAATGTGACGTGACGTTTGTAAGTAATACAACACATCTCTAGGGGAAACCAAATGAAACAATATAAATGATTTTATCCAGTGGGTGTTTTTGCATTTACACGGAGCCACCCACTGGCTAAATGACATTATGAAATAAGTAGCTGTTTGCATAACTTTGCAAATGACATAACAGCAATACAAGCAGAGAAAATGTCTCTAAAGGCCTCAGCTTTGCACACCGAGACAAGGTGTGCAAAGCTGTTTACATGCATGTTACAAAACCAACCGACGGAGCGCAGTTCAGCGGAGGTCGCAGCACCACAGGGGCGGACCGAAGTGTTAAGGGCAAGCTTTACATACGGCACTCTTAATGCACGGCTTCAACCGATTGGTTCGTGTCTCTCACCTCGGTCCAGTTAGGACGAAGGCAGCAGAGGTAGTCGAGGTCTGTCAGAGCGTCGGAGAAACGCATCAGGCCCCAGTTAGCTTCGGCTCTATGCAGCTTCAAACTCTGATCATTGGGGACTAAGGACACACACAAAAATAGAAGGTAGGAGAGAGAGAGGGGAAGAAACAGAGAAAGGGAGGAGATATTACTTGCAGAGCTGTGGCTTTAATGCTTCAATCTATTTACACGCCTTTCTCCATATAATCATTCAACATGTAATGACAGGCACGCAGCAGCCTGCATACTGTGGTTCTGCTTGCTTTGAAACATGACGTGAAATCTAAACACTGCACAGCAGGGCGTTTACTGATCCGCATTCAATGCTCTTTCTTAGCCACGTCCATTATACACTTTGTAAAGTTCAATTTATATAAGCTTTCTACAACAGTGTAATTACACAAGCCTAAAACAATGTTACGTTAACGGTGAGTTTATGCATCATTCACAAATGGGTGTGTCCCCCCCCCCCTCCCAAAACAGATTGTCTTCGATGAAGCACCAGGTTAGATTTGTATACAGAAAAGTTCAAACTCGTAAAGTTAAGACTGGATTGTTACATAAGTGTTGCATGCGCACAATCACGTCCCGTTTCTGTTGATGTTTAACTGTTTATGTGTGACGTACAAAACAAACACTCAAATACACCTGCGACACCAACATGTGGCAGGTGGCAGAGAGTCACTGTTACATAAAGATGTTGCTCAGGTCAAGCCACGTTTTGTTGTAAGGCCTTAATAATTACAGCCGGTGCTCAACAATGCCCACATTATGAAATATTACAGGAAGAATTCGAGGCACAACCCCCAAAACCTTCAATGGCAAGTGGAAAAAACGGATTGTTACACAAGGACAAAAAAAAAAAGAGGGCTGGAGCAAGGGAAGCAGCAGTGTTTGATTGGGCTGGCAGAGACGGCAGACGTGTAGAGTAACTCAACTGAAAACACTCACCGCGATCCCCAGGACACCTATAGTGACCAGATAACCTCATCTATGGCACAAGTTGTCCCTCTTAACCTCCTCACTGCCGCACGGAGAAAATAAGGTCAGTTGCACATGCAGAGGGTGCAGTGCAGAGGATCAGTGACGGCACAGATATTAGAGAAGATCTGTTTGGTGTTTCTATGAAACCTGTGAAAATATTACACCACTTCCTCCTCACCATTTACGACCCTAATGTGACAGCAGAGGTGTCCAGAAAGCTGACTCTGGCAGCTGCTGTGGCTGCAACTTAGCCTGTGTGACTCACACAAAGGAAATGTTGGACCAGACTAATGCAGGCTAAGTATCTCCTGAAACACTACTGTGTGCACACAGAGAAACACTGGAGACAGTTCACTGACCCAGTTATACATTCAGGTCATCGATAGCCTCAGACAGGGGATATAGTGAATCCCATGTCATCCAGATCTGCGCTTTGAAAGACACTAACTTATTTTTCCTTGACAAATTCACCTCCTGCATCTCACTGCTGCGCACACTATGACTGTGTTCTAGGGAGCAGATCGGGACACACCATCCAGACACCATCACTGGGGCCACAGCCCAAACTGTTGAGCAGTGCGTAAAAGTGGGACACCATACTGTCTGCCTCCCTTTATGAAAGTGTGCCCTTAGGTAACTGTTCGTCCATAATTGACCTTCCCGCAAACAAACATCTGCGATGCGACCGCCGTCTGCAGTGTTGTCCCTGCACGTGTCCCCTTACCTAAGTGGAGCCCCTCGCTTGCGATGCGTAAAGCTTCGGTGAAGTCGTTGGCTTTGAGCTTCTCCTGTAAATGGCACGTCGTCTTCGTCTCGCCGGGGCAGCACTTCTCCACGACGCTGATGAGCAAGACGTTGTTCCTCATGCTTTTCACCTCTCGTTGTTTTAACCTCTCTTTGCACGACGGGCATTTGGACGGGAGGTAGCCCCCCACGCATCTCCGGCAAAACGTGTGACCGCACGACATGGTCACCGGCTCGCACATCAGGAAGAGACAGAGCGGACACTCCAGCAGATCCATGGTGGATGGGTTATGTCACCGGTGAAAAAAAAATGAAAAAAGAAAGTCCCACCCGGTAAAGTGTTGCTTTTTTTTCCCGTCAAAGCGATGCAGATGGAGAGGCTGGTCTGTGTAATAGTACTGCATGGACCATTAACACACTGAGAGCTAGCGATACAGTGAATTTGATCACATCCGTTTCTGTCTAACTAGGCTAAATTTGAGCTATTACCCTCACCTTACAAATTCCCTTTGCAGATAAGATGTATCCATTGACACTGTCCATTTCTAACCCTAACTTCGTCTTCGGTTTGGGACTCCTAACGTCTTCCCCGTTCACGCACGCTGAATAAAACAAAACTCTCCCAATTCAACGCCCCGCTCTGAACTCCATAAACGCAACACTGAACCACGCCAGAATATTTTCCCATTAGTACTCTTTTCTTTTAAGTAGTCGTTGTCTGGCTTTCAAACCCGCTGTTTCGATGTATGCACAGCCACAAAGGTGGGTTACTGTGTAACACCATCACATTACATAAATAAGGATCACGTGGCGCAGCAGCGCGCAGCCCTATTGGCTGAGAGGCTGGCGTTCCGCCCTGTTGTGAAAGCCAAGGATGCCGAGTTTCGTAACATAATTTCTGCGACAAAAGTTCTTGGTTTTTGATATTCTATAGAATAAAAACGTGATGGGTGCTGAGCAGGAGTTGATAGGCTCGTGCGTCTAGTGACTGGAGTGATAATAATTCAACTCAAGGGTGCAGAATATGGAAATTACGCTGTCGTGGTTAAAGGGAATCCCAGCAGAGGATAATAACAGTCGAGGGGGACTCTTTTTTTCACTTACATGTGTGTGAAATGAAGCCACGTGCAAACATGGCAACATTGTGTAATGTCAGAAAAGAGCGTAAACGCCTTCGTAGAGGTGCAAACTGCATATGCAGGCTAAGTTTCTGTACACAAGTGAGTATGGAAGTCACCCAGGGTCAAATGAGGCTTTCAGCCTTCTTACATTCACATTATTAAAGCCTGCGGCCTCTGAGGGCCGCAAAGACACCTGTTAGAGCTTATTATAGCACATGCATATAGAAAGCCCAAATTTACCTTACGCAGCTTTCCCAAGCACATATTACTTAACAGACAAAGAAAGGTTCCACGTTTGTTGTTTTCAATGAAACATTATTTCTGTTGACTCTCTGCTACACTAGGACTAGACTTGGCAAACACGCCAGTAAAACCGCCTGGTCACAGAAGTCATACAAATAGGTATATTTCAACATTAAAATGTACTGTGTTGCATTAAGGAAATTTGGATCCTTCTGAGGAGATGCACGCATGGTAGAGTTGGCAAAATTAAACCGCTGCTGCTGCCAGAAGAAAGTGTTACACAAACACGGCAACAAAAGACGTTTTATATTGTTCTGTGATTCCATTAGAAGTAAAGTGAGGGAGGAGTGAGCCCATACATACTGACCTTCCCATGACCACTCTCTAGTGTGCAACGTGGCGACAGCTCTTAGATGATGTCTGAAATGATGGAACGTCAACACATAATGGGTTTAAATACATTAGGTCTCTGTGGTATGAAGCAGTTTCCCTAAAAACATTGATGGGTTTAATGAACACTGGAGCGACTGCATTGCACTTCTACTGGAATTGGAAATGTCTTTATTGGTTTTATTACAAAAACGGAAAGTTGGCAACCCCAGTTAATCTGTCTAATGTTTACCTTCACAGGGACTGTTAATAATATCTACATAATGGTTGTTAAATAAAACGGCATCCAACTCCAGATAGGATTTCAGGCCCAGTGAAAACACAGCAAACGTTTTTCATACTTACTATGTACATACAGCATACAAACAGTTTAGGTGTAGAAAAAGAAACAACTACTCAACTTAAGCAATTTCATCAATAATACTGCACATGGCAGCATCCTTGTCCAACATTTTTTCCCTCTTTAACGTAGGGACGCTCTTGTCCTGGTGACCTGCTGCCATACAGCTGGCACCTGCCTCCTCTACATCCATTGGTTCTGTTTTGAGCCGGGGGGCCTGTCCAGAAGAACCAACAGTAGATCCTGCAGACACGATCCTTGGCCCATCGCCAACGCCATCCGAACCCTCCATCTGTGGCAAGTCATCGGGTAACGAGGCAAGGCACCCCTGGATCATCTCCACCACCCTCTCCAGATGTTTCTGGAACCTCTCAGCTGTCTCTAGCCTCTGTCTCTTCTGCACCTCCATCATCACCCTCAATGTCTCCCTGGCTTGATGTGGCCTGTACTCATTTATCAGGTGGTGCATGTGTACAAACAGAAGCTTCAAGTCCTCCAGCTTCTCCTCACGCTTGATACTGCCGGGGCTTTTGATAAGGATGTCCAGCAGGTCCAGAAAGTTCACAAGAATGGACATGTTGAGCTTCTTAAGCTCCCGTTTGTGGTCAAACTGCATAGGATGGAGCCTCTCAATGCCCTGGCTCTCCAGCGGCCGGATGATGAGTTCATCGCACTGGAACTGGTTGCCAAACATCATGTAGCTGTCTCTGATGGGTGGAGGGGGCTTAGGAGCCAGACCCTTGCGGATGTTTTCATCGGTGTACTCTTTGATGTACTGCATAGGTGGAGGAGGCAGGGCACTAACCTGCTGTGGTTCACCCATGATGCTGACCTGAAACAGTAACAAAAATGTGAAAATCAGTTTTCTTTACCAAGCGATGCAAAACAAGTTCTTTGCTTTTTTTAATAAGAAATCAGTTGCATTTTGTATGCCAGTTGTGAATTTAAATAAACCACTTTAGGTTTCATCTATACAATTTTAGCTGTACTGTAAGTACTTAAAAAGCGTCATGTCTAAAAGCTAAAAAAAAGTGTTATACAAAAGCACACAAGTTGAGCAACACTCCAGGCAAATATGTCGAGAGTACAAGTACTCATTGCAAAGAAAGGCATCAGTATTGAAAAGTACTTCAAAGCAGTAATGTGTTAAGTAAGCTTCACAAAACCATTCAAATGTGTTTAAATACAACATGTCTACAACGTTAGCCAATTTAAATTTAGTCAGTTTCTACCTTTGAGGGGAAAAAAACTTTAAAAGTTGTGCTTTTGCCGACAACCGAGGCTACATACGTCCGCTTCCATTCGCAGAAGCGGTAAGATCTTCCCCATAATAAGTATGCATGAACAAAGTTAGCATGCTAGTTGTCAGACATGGTGAGGGCTAACGTAATGAGCGAGCGATGCTAGTTACGTTAGCGCCCAGTTAATGGTCCTAACAATTGGTGAGCACGTACTATCGATAACTAAAACAGTATTCACGTTGTCGAATGTGTATCTCAACATACAACTAGATGCACTTAGGTGTTAGCAGAACCACTGTGGTTCAGAGGAAGAATGTAGCTAACTAGCTATGTGGCTAGTATTGGGCTAGCAGTACCTCTGCCAGCCTCTGCTACCTAGCTTCGTTACGTCGGTAACATTGCCACAAACTAAGCGAATGACAAAAAGACAGCGACGATTCTACTACGCACCTCTTAAAACGACTCCTTAGTTGCTGAATGTAGACCTTAGATATGAAATGTCACAGAAATATCTACGCTCATGACTAGCTTAGCTCCTTCCATTCACTGACGTCACCGTTCGTCTCTGCTCCAATCCCATTGGCTGAAGTATACTCGTGACGACATGTGGTCGTGCGGATTGGGCTGTACCTGAACAACACACTAAAAACTGAGTAGTCTTAATATTTAGAAGCATGACAAACGCAGAGCCGGCTGGACAAATGTTTTTTTGTTTATAATGCCATGGTTGTCTTGTAGTGATAAAAGCGTCATTCTTATGGTGATGGTGGGATGCAACGTAAAAAGGTACGCTTCTTTTTACGGCATCATTTGTTGCTTGCTCATTATAAAACATGTCCCTTATGATAATAAAGCATTTATACAGTGACGTTAATTTAATTAGTTGTAATTTTTATGACATTAGGCTCTATAAAATGTTTTAGCCAAAACGGCCTTCGTGTGAACAAAAACCTGGAAAAATAATACGACCATTAATAATAATGACAATACTGCCACTACTACTAATTATAATAGTGATAATACTCATAATTATTATTATAGATTATTTCAACACGTTTCAAGCAAAATGCACAAAATGTTTTCCAGAGTTAAAAATCTAAAATACAATTGCAGAACACAACCATCATCAGTTACTTGAGGCATACAATTACACAACATTGTATCAGGTTTTAGAAAGTACAGAAATGAGCAATGTAAATTTATATTGTACAATAACAAACTGAAAATGTATTAGTTGTTAATAAAGTCAGTTGTAAAGTCAGTCATATGTGATACAGCCTCCAGTCCAATGCAGGATCATTTTGCAGACAGCTGTGGACATTATTGTATATAAAGTCCTTCAATCTGATTTTGTTTAATCATGAAAACAAACAAACTTTATACATTTTTATTTTTTTTAATGAGATTGTAGATATTGAAATGCTCAAATTGGACAACATTCATTTACATTTTTCAATCTTTATAAAGGGCCTGGAAGTTTATTTTGAAATGTCAAAAATTCGATTTTCTTTTTACTAATCTCATAGTAGAGTGCATATGTGATATAACACTTTTACACCGTTCAAAATAATAGAAATATTAAATAGAAATAATTTTACCCCTATACTAAATGTTAAAAAGTTTTGTTTTTTTAATCCTCAACAATGATTTTCTTCCATTGTTTTCCTTTTCTACCCTCTTTGTCTTTTTACAAAAGAAGGCCTTTCCTTCAGTGAATATTGTGCCAGACCAGATGGTGGTACAATCTCATCCAAAATTTGAATGCAAGCTAAATTGTAGGAACAACTTTCCTGATGGTGGTGCTATTCTATGTCTTGTGAGAATGAAGAGTTTCAGTTTAGAACCCTCAATTAGAATCGGTCTCTATTTGTCTGATTATTGTAAGGTAGAAAGACAGAGAGACATTAAAAAAAGACACAAAAACAGAAAACATATCTCACGACTGCTGTATGAAATCAGAGACAGATATGAGTTTTAGTTTATGCTCTCAATATTTTGTGAAATTACCACCCCTATCCAGTCTTTACATTTTTACCAAAACTTTATGCCATTGTCAGAGTACAATACAAGCTGCATACCTTTGGTGGAAAATGTTCAGAAGTGCAGAGATTAAAGAATCGCCTTCCTATTGCTGCACACACTGGCTTATTGCAACATAGCTAGTGAAAGTACATGTAAGTGCTTGTGCTTGTGTGTGTGTGTGTGTGTGTGTGTGTGTGTGTGTGTGTGTGTGTGT